>NC_143203.1:22447500-22747500 GCF_051530095.1 Phoenix dactylifera
TCTAAGTGATCGAGCTCATAGGCCGAGCCGAGCACAGCAGGCCGAGCACAGCAAGCCGCCGAGCACAGAAGGCTGCCGAGCACAGAAGGCCGAGCACAGAAGGCCGAGACCAGAAGGCCGAGACCAGAGAGCCGAGACCAGAGAGCCGAGACCAGAAGGCCGAGACCAGAGAGCGCCGACCAGAAAGGCAACCCCGCCGAGCTCATGCCTTAGCCAAATATCCAATCTCCGCCTAACCCTCCAAAGGATCTGACAACTAAATATATGACTCCACTTCAATCTGCCACCATCCCCAAGTCATTAAGGCACAAGATCTCCGCAGGCATTCGGCACACCCTATCATTAATGCATGAGACCCCCTCAGGCCTCCGATGCACTCAGTCATTAAATGAACACGGCTCAAGATGATCTCCGGATCACTGAACCATCAAAGCGTACGGCTCTTTCTGACCACCGGTTCACTCAGCAATCAATGCACTTGTCATCTACGGACCCCAGGCCCACCACGGCCGGCGGTTCAACCACCCCAACGGGTCCGATCAATCGTGACAGCTCCCTGACAGTGACGGTAACCCATTAATTCGCCCAGTCACATCACAGGTAACCCTGTCACTCTCCCTATAAAGGGGGAGGGCTCTTCCTCCCAAGGAGATTTTTTTTCGGACTTCTAGATACAATCCATCTCTCTTCTTCAAAGTTAAGCCCCCCTCTGACTTAAGCATCGGAGGACCGGCGCCGGAAAAGCCCGGCCACCGGCTTTTTGCAGGACTCTCCAGGAGGACGCCAGCCGTCGGCGCACCGCCACCCACCGTCCCGGCAGCGGAGGCTCCTCCCCCTTCTCGGTTCGCGGCGGCCCCCGGGTCCGGAATTTCCAGCAACAGTTGGCGCTAGAAGGAGGGCCCGAGTTGCTGCCATGAAACTAAGAAGCAAAGGGGCTTCCAATGCCTCTCGACGTCCTCCACTTAGTCCTGGACACTCTGTCCAGAACTCGCCACCTCCGGCCGAGTCAACCCCTCAAGTTCGGCCGGAGCAGTTTCATGCCCTGGTGCAACAGGTGCAGGCCTTGGCTACCGCTGTCCAAGGCTTGCAACCTAGGGGCGCCCCGACGGTACCGCCCCCTCCGGCCCCAGTTCAACCGGAGCCTCCTACAAGCGGACTTCCCTTTCGAGGTCAGGACTCTCAAGTCCAGGCCTCCCTCTGGAGAGAACACCCAGCTAGAGGCCCTGGTGGCTGGCCCCAACCCTCAGAGGCCGAGTCAGTTCCAGGGCAACTTGCACCAGAACGGACCGCTGCAGCGATCCCCCAGAATGATGAACTCGACAAGAAGGTCGAGGAGCTGGAGCGCCAGATCCAGGCACTCCATGGAAGGAAACCGGGACGTGATGGTGACTTTGAGTTCACCACAAAGTCCCTCTTCTCCCAGCAAATTGATGACGAACTAGTCCCGCCGCGGTTCAAGATGCCCCAGGTGGAGCCTTACAACGGCAGGGCCGACCCCCTCGACCACCTGGAGAGTTATCGGGTCTTAATGGCCCTACAAGGAGCCTCGGAGGCCATGATGTGCAAAGCCTTTCCAGCAACGCTCCGAGGACCGGCCCGGCTTTGGTTCACCGGGCTGAAGCCGAGTACTGTCTCCTCCTTTGAGCAGCTCGGCAGGCAGTTTGCCAGTAATTTTGCCGCTAGCCAGCCCCAGCGGCGGACGTCGGACTCCCTCCTTGACATCAAACAAAAGGAGGGAGAGTCCTTCAAGGAGTACTTGGATCGGTTTACTGCCGCAACATGGGAAGTCCGAGAGCTGGACCAGTCAATCGCCATGTCGGCACTAAAGACTGGAGCCCGGTCTTACAGGTTCCTCTTCTCTATCGAGAAGAACTTCCCTGCGGACCTCACGGAAATGTTGGCCCGAGCTCGCAAGTACGCCAAGGCTGAGGAAGCCATGGCCTCTCGGCGGGAGGAAGCCGAACAACCTGCCAAGATGCAGAAGAAGCACCAGGAGCACTCCCAACCAAGTAGCAGATTCCCCTGGCATGAGAAAGATCCTCCTTGGCCCAAGAGCCTAGCTCGCCCGGGGTCTCCCCTCCAAAAATTTCAGACGTACACTCCTCTCACATCCACCCGAGCAGAAATCCTCATGGAGATTGAGGGTCGGGGCTACCTCCGACCTCCATTGAGAATGCGTCCGACAGAGTCGCGGAAGCACTCGAAAAAGTACTGCCGCTTCCACCGAGATCGCGGCCATGATACGGAGGATTGCTACGAGCTTCGTGATGAGATCGAGGCACTTGTCCGCCGGGGTCGGTTGAGTTATTTTGTCCGTGATCATGCCTACAGGAGAGAGCCCGAGGAACAAAATCCAGTGCCGCATAAGGAGCAGAATGACAACTGACCTCTCACGGGCATCATCAATACCATCAGAGGGCGGGCAACTAGAGGCACCAGAAGCTCCGAGCTCGAAAAAAAGAGCTTCCTCAAAGCATCCGTGCTCTGTGAAAGTCACATCTCCTTTTCTGATGAAGACCAAAAGGGTGTTGAGCCCTCTTTATGACGACGCTGTAGCTATTTCCCTCATCATTGCAAGGTTTTAAAAAAAGGATTTTAGTACATAATGAAAGCTCGGCTGATGCCTTATTTTGTATGCCTTCCAAAGGATGAGCGCTTCTCTGGCTAGATTCATAGGAGATTCTACCCCAAGAAAGTACTATGAAGCTAAATCCTTTCATGGTCCAGAAGGCTGCCGAGCTCAGAAGGCCGCCGAGCTCAGAAGGCCGAGCTCCGAAGGCCGCCGAGCTCAGAAGGCCGAGCACCAAAGGCCGCCGAGCTCAGAAGGCTGCCAAGCTCCGAAGCCCGAGCTCAGAAGCCCGAATGCAGAACACCTCCCCCAGAAAATCGAGCCAAAGAAAGCTAGTGCCAAGCTAAGTCCTAAGGAATTTCGAAGCTCGGAAGCCATCAAAATATCTCCAAAAGGTACAGGACGCCACTTTGGCTTCAAATAATTTCAATATTTTATCTATTTCCAGGTCGGAGAATCCAAAAAACGACCAACGTCGCCCCGAATAGGGCGCACGATCGCCAACGGACGAAGTCCGTCTCCTGTATGCGTCTCCAATGATGCTCTGGCTAAGCTCGGGACGCCGACTCGACGACACTCGACGACATTCGACGACATTCGACGACATTCGACGACATTCGACGCCATTCGACGACATTCGACGCCATTCGACGACATTCGACGCCATTCGACGCCATTCGACGACATTCGACGACATTCGACGCCATTCGCCACCATTCGACGACATTCGACGCCATTCAACGACATTCGACGACATTCGACGCCATTCGACGCCATTCGAGGACATTCGAGGACATTCGACGCCATTCGACGCCATTCGACGACACTTCGACGCCATTCGACGACACTTCGACGCCATTCGACGACATTCGACGCCATTCGACGCCATTCGACGACACTTCGACGCCATTCGACGACACTTCGACGCCATTCGACGACATTTCGACGCCATTCGACGACATTCATCGCCATTCGACGCCTTTCAACGCCATTCGACGCCTCCTACGATAACACGCCCCGATCTGAGTGGGGGCACCCTGCTGAGTTGACCACAAGCCAAAGAAGGCCGCTGAGTCGACCTAAAGCACTATAACTCTAACTGCATGAAAGGTACATCCTGCTTGGCACGCACATCTCCATATATATTTGGCTATATTACAGGATGATCGACGACTGGACTACTTCCTTCGTCCGAGCCAAAAGGCAGCTCGAACTCGGAAGTCGGGGGGTAGTGTTGGTGGAAAAATGGACCACCCCACAAATGCAATTATAGCACCCAAATCCGTCCGCTCTCGAGCTCGTCCAAGTGATCGGGCTCTTCCGCTCTCGAGCTCATCCAAGTGATCGAGCTCTTCCGCTCTCGAGCTCATCAAGTGATCGGGCTCTTCTAAGTGATCGAGCTCATAGGCCGAGCCGAGCACAGCAGGCCGAGCACAGAAGGCTGCCGAGCACAGAAGGCCGAGCACAGAAGGCCGAGACCAGAAGGCCGAGACCAGAGAGCCGAGACCAGAGAGCCGAGACCAGAAGGCCGAGACCAGAGAGCGCCGACCAGAAAGGCAACCCCGCCGAGCCCATGCCTTAGCCAAATATCCAATCTCCGCCTAACCCTCCAAAGGATCTGACAACTAAATATATGACTCCACTTCAATCTGCCACCATCCCCAAGTCATTAAGGCACAAGATCTCCGCAGGCATTCGGCACACCCTATCATTAATGCATGAGACCCCCTCAGGCCTCCGATGCACTCAGTCATTAAATGAACACGGCTCAAGATGATCTCCGGATCACTGAACCATCAAAGCGTACGGCTCTTTCTGACCACCGGTTCACTCAGCAATCAATGCACTTGTCATCTACGGACCCCAGGCCCACCACGGCCGGCGGTTCAACCACCCCAACGGGTCCGATCAATCGTGACAGCTCCCTGACAGTGACGGTAACCCATTAATTCGCCCAGTCACATCACAGGTAACCCTGTCACTCTCCCTATAAAGGGGGAGGGCTCTTCCTCCCAAGGAGATTTTTTTTCGGACTTCTAGATACAATCCATCTCTCTTCTTCAAAGTTAAGCCCCCCTCTGACTTAAGCATCGGAGGACCGGCGCCGGAAAAGCCCGGCCACCGGCTTTTTGCAGGACTCTCCAGGAGGACGCCAGCCGTCGGCGCACCGCCACCCACCGTCCCGGCAGCGGAGGCTCCTCCCCCTTCTCGGTTCGCGGTGGCCCCCGGGTCCGGAATTTCCAGCAACAGGAGCATCTAATTTACTGAGTGCAAAAGCAGGGACAACTTGAGACCCCTAGATCCTTAACATTCCTTGGATGTCGCTTCTCGTTGCAGTTTACATGCGTGGGGGTATTGTTGTCATAGAATATGGAAAGCTTGCAGCTGAGGCTTGTGGTTCTTTGATGACTACCACATTCAGTGTAATTATTTCAAATGGTCGGTCTCTCTCTCTATCATGTAAATAATGAGCCATTGGTATGCATTCATCAAGGAGTTCAATAGCATGTTGAATTTACCAAGACACAGAATGCTGTATTTTATTGCTTCTTTTTTTTTTTTTTTGGTAAAAAAATAAGAGGGGAGGGGGGAGGAAACCTCATCCGCGACCCTGCCCCTTTTCTCCATGCGTCCCACCTTCAGGTTGGAGCATAGCATTGTAATGCGATGGTCACTGGTTCAATTCCGATCATTGAGATGTATTATGTCGTGGTTTTTTTTTTTTTTAGATGTTAAAAATTACCGATCTACTATGTCATGGTAACTTGTAGCTATGAATAAAAAATAAATTTGAGCAATTAGATCTCTACCGAATAAATCATAAAACAGAGCCCCAATTTTCTATATATACATATGCAAAAAAAAAAAATCCGGATATTATTTTACCATGATTTGCGGTCTACCCCGCAACTTACCTCGCTGACCGGTGACCCAGGTTCGAGGGATCGCTCTCGCCTCTCGTCCCCAGTCCACCCTTTTATGGAACGTGGGACCATCGAGCGATCTCCTTTAAGAAAAAACCAGCACAGTGGGAAAAGAATGTTAAAGTGATAAGGCCACCAGCAGATCTACTTTCTAATGGAATATATAAGCACTCAAAAGAATATCAAACTATATATAAAAGGGTGCAATTTTAATGTGATGGTTGGTGTGAACACTGTCTCATTTTGAAGCAAGCTTAGAACAGTATGTAACACAAGGAACGGCATATTCTACCTCGAGCCTTAAAATAAGCATCTCCATCACCACCCCTATCCTTATCAATAATTTTTTTTTTCTTAAATAATAGAAGAACACTGCAGAGATGGAAAAATAGTTTCATCTATAGTGTCAACTGAATACATCGGATTAGAGCAAGAAACACAAGCTGAAAACAAATAAGGGGAAAGACACTCCAAAAGACCCCATCGAAAAGATCACTAACTCCCACTCATCCCACAGAAATGAGAGGATCTGTCTCCGAAGGAGCCATCTTGCCATCATCACCGGTGCACAGAATCTCTTCTAAATCAGCTGTGCTCCTGCCCTCTTGATTAGGAGCTGGAATAGCATTTCCATTGCCATTGCCATTAGAATCATTAGTTATGGAAAGGGTAGCAGAAGAAGACGGAGAAGAATTAGAAGCCTTTGTCAGCTCTTTAGCTCTCTCCACCTCCACCGCCCAATCCGTCACAATGAGCACATACGCCATTAACGTCGCACATGATGCCTGCGCCGCAAGCAAGCCCAACCACAGGCTGGCGAAGCCCATGCCGGCGACAAACCCCATCAGAATGAAGCCCGGCATCCCAGCCAGGCAGAATGAGCCCAAATTGATATTAGCCTCAGTGCTGGCCCTTGCACTCCCTCTCTGCACACTGCACCCGGTGGTCTGCGGGCAGTTCCTCAGGTCGTAGAGTCCGACATCTGGCAGGGCCGCTGCCGTCAGCTCCAAAATGGCCATCATTTTTATATAACCCAATTTTTGATTATTATTATTATTATTGGGGTCAAATATATTCTGATACATTCTTGATTGGTGGCAAGCATTCTCCAAGTCTGCCATCATTTTTATTACTGAAAGGAACAAAAATAAAAAGAATTATTTTATATAAAAAATACATAATGCCTCAAACTTGGGGGCATGCCTAAATCTTGCTATGATTGGTTTTTGATTGGACACGTTGAGCTCCCTCGTCACTCAACCATGTTGGTGATGGAGAAAGAGAGAAGAGAGAGAGAGAGAGAGTCACATAATTTGACATAGGTTAGGCGCCCGAGAAAAGGGCACATCAATCAGATGGCAGTCTTAGCTGATATTCTGACAGTCTTTAAGTGACCCTTCTTCCATGTGGTGTCACCCACTTTCCGTGCCATCACCTTTGATAAATACCCTTTTACCGTATTCCCCGGCTCCCAACTAACTCAACTTCCCACTTTTCCCCGCACGAAGTCCCATTCCCCTCCTCCCCGCCCTCCTAATTCCCCAACCCTATTTGATCACCCTGTCCCAAAAAGAGAGACCTCGTAATCATTGAGTCCAGAAACGAGATTCCTCCTGCCAACGGTTTTTGTCCCCCTTCTTTCTTTTTTTTTTTTTTTTTTTTCTCTCTCTCACTCTCTCTCTCCCCATCTATCATTGGTCAGCCTATAATTTTTGATCCAATGGACCGTTCAAGTCAGATCAGGTCTATATATAATCCGGACCCAACTTAAAAAATTCGAATCTGGATCAAATCTAGTCTGTGTCGAATCCGAATCCGATCGGTATAATGTAAACCACAAAAGCACAAAACCACAAAATTGGTTCCACCCAATTTTGACATATTCAATAGATCCACCTACAGCTAATTATAATCTCCCAGAAAGTTGCTGCCAACCAAATTTCCAAAACCAACAAGCCCTCCGCAAACATGTGAACCAACAAAGCCGTTGCCACCCAAATTCCCAATACCAACAAGCTCAAAAAATCTGTCTTCGAATTTTGTGACATGGATGATACTGAACCATGAGGCATTTAGCAGTTACAGATGCGGGACAAACATGTTTCAGCCCACACGCAGCAACCACACCCCAGATGATACCAAACCATGACGCATTGATGCACACATGTTTTCTGTTGCATTTCCAGGGTTGTTGGTTAGTAAGGAGCAGTGCTTAACAACGAGATGTGGACATGGAAGGAATTGGATGGAGATATGCATGAAAAAATAATCCAGCTAAAACCAAGGCAAGCAAAACAATACAAACCAGATGTCCAAATCCCAAACCACAAAAGGTTGAAACAAAAAGAACAACCAGTTCAACCATGCTCTCCCCCTTTCCTCACAGAACCCATCAATTCAGTCCATGGATTGTAGGGGGACGAAGCATCCAAGGGATGGATAAGATAGGCGAGGATTAGGGCCACCAGCATCAGCACATAGGCAATTCCTTGGTCAATCGACATCCCTACAGAGTAGCAAAGAAACAAATTATTCAACATCAACTTTAAAAAACCACCATATAGAATCCATTAAACTTCATCTCTGAGACTGCAGGTGCCTGATAAATGCCATATTGCCATCTATGATCTATATAAACCCCCAAATAAGGATAAATGCCTGATAATGACTTTCTTGACCGATGGTTGAAAGTACAGACTATAGATGCTTGCCTTTTGAATCCGGAATAACTGCAACCATATGATCATGGTGCATTGCAATAGGTGATGCACTGCAAATTGTCAACTCTTCATCAATGAAGGAAACTGTCTAAGGTCTATACAAGAACTTTTGATTCCTAGGGTCCTAAGGAAGCATAACAAGTTTTTTGCATGCAGAGAACCTTAAATGAAAGATAATGAACAGAGACTTGGTTATAGTGATGTCTAAACATCATGAAAGAGCAGATGGTATGAATTTGAACTTCTATGATAACCTGCAAAGGAGAAACTAAAATACCTACTTTATACTGACATGTTACCAGCAGACCGAGAAATATTGAATAAAGGTTCCTCAGACTCCCAGTAGCTTGGAAATAAGCTGCAGTTTGATTTGGTTTAATATGTTGGAAATGGAGTTTGCTGGTTTCCCATCGAACTATATATTGTACCAGATTTAACAAGAAACTTTCAACAATTAAGGATGAATAGGAAAACATGTTGGTTTACATATTTCTAGAGAATGAGAAAAAAAGGGATAGAGAAAGTCTAGTAAAAGGAGATGACTTGAAGAATCAGTAATTGTGGTCTACAATCAACTTTTCATCCGATCGTCCCGAATCTGAATGGAAGAGAGAAATAAAGTAAATCCATGGAACAAGAAAGAAATAATAATAAAAGAAAAAGGAACGGAAAGAATTAAGGGTTAAGGAACCAGCTGTATATAGATGTTTACCTCAAATAGGGGAGGTGGAAGGACACGGGTCGGATCCCGGGATCCGGCGAGGGGAAACCGACGGCGCTCGGACAGGAGATTTAGGAGGAGGGAGAGGAGGATGAGAGGGCGATCGGGAGTGGTGTCCTTCGATGGTGGAATTGAAGGGAAGAAATAGAGGAAATGGAAGAAAACGGGCAGCGGAAGCTACGGAACCGGTCAGTTTCCTCGCGTCGGCCTAGCCCCATATATTTCCGGGGAGAACAAGGGGGAAGAAAGAGAGGAGGAATATCTACAGAAGGAAGGGGGAGATCTAGGTTTTCGGAGGAGGGACATACCTTGGGAAAACCGGAGAAGGGACGAAGCACGCCGAAGTCGCCGCCTCGCCGGACGCCGAAGAGACTCGAGGGCGCGCAGAAGGGGCCAAGGGGGAGATCGATCCGGGAAAGAAGGAAGAGATCCAGATCTAGGGTTCCTCTCTAGAGTCCAGTCTCCGCGTCAGCCGTTCGAAAATCGAAATGGCGAACCGAAAAGAGAAGAATCGGGGATTTAACATATAGTATGGGCTATGGGCTCTAGCTAGCGGGCTGAGAGCCTGTAGGCATACCCCTGCGTGCTGTGGGCTGCGGCCTGTGAGCCTGCGGATCTAAATGAATAATCAGAATTCGGGTCGGGTCGGATTTGGTCTATCGGTAACGATCCAAAATGGACCAAAAAAACTGAGCTGCATTGGGTTGGTTTGGGTCGAGATTAGATTGACCCTGACCCGACCTGAAAAATAAAACAGTCCAAATTTAAGACCCGATTCGGCCCCACAGATCCTAAAAGTCAGATCGGGTCGGACCTCGGGTCAAATTAAAAAAAATTACTAAAAGAAAATGCAAACGATATTTGTAGATTAAGACTGCTTACGTCTCTTGTACCAAACCCTTCTAAGTGGATCTTCTCACTCCTGGGGGATTCACTTCTGTCACATGCTGGTTACTTTGAAGGAATAAATTCTTTCTTGCAACTTCACAAGGCAAGAAAATCAAGGACTAATTTGGGTAGTGTCCAGTAGACAAACTTGATGATGGCATTTCTAGCTCTGCTGTAAGTACCTGGAAAGATTAATTCAAGGTTGCGGATCCAAACCTCGTCCTGGTTTTATGCTTGTGAACTCAGATAAACATCAACCAGCCCAGCTTGCTAGAAGATGGGCATATAGCGAACAGAGAGCATTGGGAAGAGGTTTTCCCCAATAAGTGGAAAGAAATAAATGACGGCAGCATCCTGCTTTTAGTAAAGTAAAATAGTCTTGGCTCACTGGGCCTTTTCCCTCTCATAAACAAACTAAACGAAAGATTTCTGTAGCATTGAGCGATATTCAGTAATCAATAGATGTTAACAATACCCATTTTTTACATTGACAGATCGTCCGAAATCCCTTCTTCAGGTCAAACAGAACAAGAAATAAACAGCAACAAATATAAATCGAGAACTTGAAAATATATAATACATAAAGATTGAATAATCATACAAGAAACTTCTTGAATGCTGAGCTAGTTAATCACCGTCCAGGGACTGGGAGACAGATCTCAACTTATTATACATCTCAGAACATGCGAGAGCGAAGTCTGACACATTTCTGAAGAGCTCAGGCAGATGTGTCCTAAGAGTCCCAAGCGACTTCTCCCTCACCTGCTTGCACAGTCTTGCATAGGCTTCCTCCTCATCCTTTAGCTTGATCTCCAAAGCTTCTACTTCAAGCTTTCTTTCTGTCCCACGGTCCTGATTGGATCCTTCACCGCCCTCTGGATTGGCATCCTCACCTGATGCTGCCTTTTTCTCTGAATACTTGCGATACCAATCCTCAAAAGCTCGTTTCTTTCTCATAAACTCTTTGCGCAAATCCTCACATTTCTCTTTCATTTTCAGTTCGTCCTCCTGATGCACCACAATTGTACGTACAACTTCTGAAAAGCTATAAATAGCACTCCTGGCCAGCTCATCTGAGAGTTTCTCCAGCTGATCATTCCATGAATGCAGCAGGGCCTGGATAGGGGGTCGAGATGGCCGTGGTGGTGAAGACACCTTCTCCTTCAAGCTGCTCTCAATTGGAATGAGATTCAACTTTAACCAGCTATTGAGAGATTTGATGTAGTCTTTCTGATTTTTCATGAGTTTTTCAATCTGTGAATGCCACTCTCTCACAACTCGCCAAAGCTGGGCGGTACATTCATGGTGCTCTTCGCTTGTTTCCTTGGGAGCAAATGAGATGTCAAATGCTCTGAGGTTTGCAACAATCTTATACTGGGTGCCATGATGCACATGCATTGTTTCCCACATATTCGCCATCCTGATTAAAATGCAACATTGAAAATTGAAGTATCAGAAGCTCATTGTATTTGAGCACAATTAGAGGGAGAAATCATCAAAATTGATATATGTTAGAGTAAATATAAGGAGGCAACTTTTTTAACACATGGACGTGACTTGCTTTCCATCCTATTAAAAGAAAACTGCTGGGTAATACTAGTGTTCGATACAAAGAACTTAAGAGACAAAATTAACAAACTATTTAACATTTGTACGGTTCTTCTCACAACGTCCGCCCCCCAAAAGCCCGCTGCAAGAGGGATTCTTCTTATTCTTAAAAAAAAAGGTCGAAAACAAGAAAGAAATTGAAAAAGTGTAAGACATTAAGGAAATATACAAACTACATGACAAGCCTATTTTACA
Source organism: Phoenix dactylifera (assembly GCF_051530095.1). NCBI lineage: Eukaryota > Viridiplantae > Streptophyta > Magnoliopsida > Arecales > Arecaceae > Phoenix > Phoenix dactylifera. The sequence continues at coordinate 22,459,126 of NC_143203.1, forward strand.
ATCAAACCACTTCCTCAGGGCCAGGATTAGTGTCAATATTATCCTTGAAATCAGGGGTTCATAACTGAGAGGTCCCAATTGTTGATAAGCTTGTCCTCATTATGCCAAATAATTGGAACATGAATTAACCTGATACTAATGTTAATTGGGCATGTGACACAAGTGCCAAGTATTCAAGTGTCCAGAAAAATCCAACATGGGAATTGGGAACCCTTTAAAAATCAGACACGGACATGTTTGTATCTTGTATAGAAGTTCCCAAAGAAGACGTGATGATACATGATTTGATCGTATGAAGTATTAAGGAGTGCCATTAAGTGTTCGAGCGTCCGTGTATCCAAAACATCCAAAAACCTAAAATTTGGGGTGCCCAGGTAACAGTATCCGGTGTTTATATCTTTAATATGAACAGTAATAACTCTTTGCTCTCCTCACCAGACAAATTTTGTAAGTTAATTTAGGTATTAGGCTAACCAACAAATATGGAGCATCTAATTTACTGAGTGCAAAAACAGGGACAACTTAAGACCTTTAGATCCTTAACATTCCTTGAATGTCGCTTCTCGTTTCATTTTAAGTGAAACAGCATGCATGGGGGTATTGTTGTCATAGAATATGGGAAGTTTGCAGCTAAGGCTTCTGGTTCTTTGATGACTACCACATTCAGTATAATTATTTCAAATGGTCGTCTCTCTCTCTCTCTCTCTCTCTATCATGTAAATAATGAGCAATGGCATGCATTCATCAAGGAGTTCAATAGCATCTTGAATTTACCAAGACTCAGAATGTTGTATTTTATTGCTTCAATTGGACTTCTTTCAAGAAAACATGTTTAATGAAGTCGGTTTCCTCTATTAAAATATATTCCTACAACCATTATGGGGAACCACTAGTATGCAACTGATGCTTACATGGAGGAATTTCCTTCTAATTACATGATTGTGTATCATGAAATTGGCCTGAATCATGTTGGAAAATTAAATCCAGCTGGATTCATGCCCCAAGGGTATGGGATGTGGTACAAAGTAAAACTTTTACAAGTATTGCAGCCAATTGGAATGGGACAATCCCACAAGGAAAAAAATCCTATCTAATGGGTTATACTTGTTTTACGTTCTATTTCTTCTTCCGCTTTCGCCTAAGGCATGACCCCACCACCCCATTAACTTCAAGCAACCACTGCCCATCTAGATACAATCTCTCTCACACACACACACCTTATTGTAGCTCCAACGTCACCACCACCTGCTTTTATTTCACCTCTCCCTCTCCTTCCACCTCGATTGCTACTCCTCCACGATCTACTCTTCTCTTCCCACCTCACCACCACTGACCACGACCTGCCCGTACTCCCGCCTCTTTCCCTTTCCCACCTCTGCACCATCAATAATTCTTTCCCTTTCCCTCTCCGACCTCTACCACTAGCCAGCTACCACCATCTAAAAGCTCTTTGATCAAATGCTCAATAGGAGCTCCAACATGAAATGCCATGATGATTTCAACCAAGGTATGCGGAACCGGTACTGCGCTATGTACTGATCGGCTACTAGTTTGGTATGGTCCTGGTTCAATACTGTATTGACACGGTATGGTGTCGCATGCTGGTTCCGAACCAACATGCCAATTTTTATTTTTTCCAATTTGTAGCATTTAATGAAAAGTAATCAATTTTTTTGTGTTTTGAATGACTTTAACTCTAATTTGATGTTTCTTGATGTCCTTCGATATTTTTATTAAGGTTTAAATCCTAATTTGATGTTTTTATCATATGGTACATCTTAAATAATGCTTCTTGACCCTGAGTTGATATTTTCGAGTAATTTTTTTCCATTACCGTGGCATTGCTTTAAAATAATGCTACCTTAGACAAAAATATGGCAAATCCGTGTCATTAGGTTTGCTACCCCTAGCTTTACCTTTCGCATAAGTAGAGTCAAGATTCCGATCCAAAGGTGACTATAGATCTTTGAATAGATAGTTAACCGACAACAAAATATTCATGGCAGTATAAAACCAAAAAAATGACAGTCTTTAGCGCATTAGGCCAAAAATATAAAAAAACAGCCAATGATCCTAGCTTCCCGCGCTAGAATAAGCAAGGTGCAATATCTAAAATCAAATAGTGAAATACAAAACATACAATGATACAATCAATTAGATATATTTAAAGTACAATTTATGTACCGACATCTAAAATCTAGTTGAATATCGATTTTTCACGTAGATATCGAGATCATTAGTATAATCAAGAAGCACACCAGTCCAGCCCTCTAACCAGACGGTATTGTAGTCCTATATACTCATCCCATATGATACGCGCCCTGGGTTATGTTTTATTTTTTTAATCCAAAAATATATTTTTTAATTTAAAAATTATTGATTTAATAAAAATTAATGATTTTAGTTTTATTGTGCAGATTATCCATAGATCTACAATATATCATGAAATCATGCCAAAATCAAAAATTTTGGCATGACCTCTATTTTTTTCATTTTTCTTACTGATTTTCGACCTAAAAAAGAAGGAAAAAATGAAGAAATAGAGGGGGAGAGCGGGAATACACTGAAAGAGGCTTGGATCTTGCATTTTATTGTTGAAATCGGTGTTTATTTTTGATTTTTAGAGAAAAAAATTGGGTGGACTTTAAAGTGGGGAGGCGTGAGAAGCAATAGAAGCTTCTTACAACCTCTCCCTTCAATCATAAGAGGGGAAGGAGCCGATTCAACACCGAACCGGTGCGAATCGGGCGGTTTGCACTAGTTCCGCTCTAAACCACTCGGTTCAGAGCAGTTCGCACTAGTTCAATGCCCATTTCGAATTTTGGGGGTGAAATAACTTGGTTTCTAGACGATTCGGTTCGATACGCCCCGAGCCTTACAATACCACATACCATGATTTCAACCAAGATGGTTCTTAACATAGCCTATAAGATTTTCAAGCAAATGCCTAAGAGGAACTCCTCACATGAAATGCCATAATCACCAGGCAAACCCATAGTAGGAACTAACCCATAGTAGGAACTAGGAAGTGCCACAATGAGGTTCTTGCTCTTGTGTCCAAACACAGCACAACATTGAAATCTAGTAAAATTTTCCTCCATGAGATATTATTAGGTGCAATCCCAAAGGATGCAAATATATAACTCATAAATATCTTATCCTATAGGAAAAAAGTTCTAAACTAACAAAGAAGCTCTATTATTTCAAATAGGATCATGGGCAATATGAATAGTCACAATAGATACTCCTAATAGTCTTAATTTCACTAGCAATAGCCAACAAATTCCTAAGAATTATTAAAATAAAAATATAATATCCCAAGAAGAAGGAAAGCTTAGTCAACCTAGATTACTCTTTGTTATTCAGACTAATAATAGTAGAGATCTAAGAACTCCCAACAAGTTGTCTAGTAAAGAATGGCTCGGGACATTGAGATTCTAAGGTTGTGCTTCGTGCCTTCATGGATTTAAGGATCAGCTACAGAAACTTCAACATTAGTTGCTCTGAAAATAGTTGTTTCCTTGACTACAGTTAATCATACAAGAAATACTAGCTCGATGCTTAATTTCTTTACTCTTTCTTCTTTTTTGTGCATAAATTAATACGCAACATCCTCTCACCATGTCACATTTAAAAAATTCTTATAAGATCCAATATCATCTAATAAGAAATAGTTATAACTTATAACCATGTTCTGACGAACCGGCCTGTATCGGCCGGGTCGGGCCGTATCGGACTAGTCCGGCATGTAACAAATACGCCAGAGCCGTGGAAACCAGTATGGGCCGAACCCAGCCGATGCCGAAGAAAACGAAAAGAAACAGAGAGAGCGGGGAAGAGAGAGAGAGAGGAGAGGCCTTCGCCGCCCGCAGAGGGCCGTGAGAGGCCGGCGGAGCCCGCGGGGGCACGGCGGAGGCCAAGGACGCGGCCGAAGAAAAAAATCTAGAATTTTTAAGTGAAGTCGGCAAATCAAAACAGGGGATGCGTCCGCGGCTTCGACCTCTACCGCGCCCCTGCAGGCCCCCCCGCGCTCCGCTGCCCCTTCGGCCTCCGCTGGCCCTCCACGGGCGGCCTCTCCTCCCTCCCTCCCTCCCCGCTCGCTCTCTTCTTTTTCCCCGGCTCCGGCAGAAAAGAGTGTTCCGGTTCGGTACCGATTTAACCGTACCGGTCCGGTAGGCGACCGGTATGCTTACCAGTACCGGTACGGCGAACCTTGGCACTCATAACACATTTCTAGGACTAATAGAAATGTATAAAAAAAATGCAATAGGGTATTAAAAAAAATATTACATATGGCCATGCAGCTTATGGTAATCTCTACTAGGACAAGTTAGGAGGCAAAAAGAAAAATCTTTGTATTACTTAAGAAAAGAGGAAAGTAATAGATATAGATTAAGTTAGATGTAGTGACAACCGTTGAATAACAATGACAAGACAAGCAAGTGCTTGTCATTGGGAGCCTACACCAAGGTTGGCCCTAAAAGCATCTCTTATTGTATTCCTTAGAGATGAATTTTTCAGAATTAGGTGCTGTATTGAAATTTATTTACATGTAATATTGTAAATTTGGACACAAGCATAGAAGTGAATGCAGAATTAGAATTTTAAGAGCTCGGAACCAATAGAAACAAAAGAAAGAGTTCACAAAATGTATTGTTAGTAAAATTAAAAATGAAGGAGCTGGCAGTAAATATTGTAGTTAATCAATTAATACAACATAATATAAGCAGACCTTGTAGGCCCCTTTAGATCCCTGATCAAGTTATCATGGGATAATTCCCCACATGGGCGGGTGTTGTTGAGAAAAACAGTCTTGCCAAAGAGAAATTTCAATATATCCTGGGAGACTGCCAATGTCCTAAAATTGTGGATAACAATGTCTGCAAAAAGGTCATTTTTCTGATCACTAAAAAATAGGGATATTCGAATCAATAATTCCCATCTCCCTCAAACTTTTCCTTAATCATAATTTGTTTCTCAAAGGTCTGCCCATGCCCACAGATAATATTCATGGACTAGGTATTGAGCCATCCAAACAGGCCTGTAATGAAAATTAGCAGAAAATCAACAATAATTGTCAGGAGCAATAATTTCAATGTTATTGATTAGTTATTTCAGATTCATTATACAAATAACAAGTAATTTTGTGATGGGAAAAGAAAATGGAGATGTATGCTGCAGTGTTGCATAGACATGAATCTAAGAATCAGATTCAGATGCATATCCAAGTGCCTGACTTGGCATGAGGGGAAAAAGGAAGATGCAAGGATATATAAAATAAAATATAATTTAACTCAATTACATATTTATGCCTTCAGACATTGTTTGTATAAACATTGAAAAAAATATTAAAATGATATTGTTTGATAAAATATTTGAATATCTCGATGCCAAGCTCCATACCGATACCATCCTATTACTGCATCGGTACGTCCGGTACAAAGACTAGATCGGCGTACCAAGTGTCAATACACCTTCAGTACCACATACCGATACTAAATCGAGACGGTACCTCCATACCGCCCGGTCCGGTACCCCCATACCGCCCGGTCCAATACGGTACCTCTGTACCGCCTGAATCGGTATGGTATGGCGTTCCTTGATTGAAAGAGTTCAACTCTCTTCCGATCTTTGAAAGTGGCTACCAAAAAATTTCATAAGTATCCAAATGTTCGATACGTATATGACAGATTTTTGGAGTTGGATACGAGTTTCCAAGCAACATAGGTACGTTATAAATTCAATCCTTTGAGGCATACAAGGAGATATGTAGAAAAAAATAAAATCCACAATATTGTATGCTTCATACCAAGGTTCGTTGACTGATGCGTACCACCCTATACTAGGTATACCGCACCATATCAGTGCCGAACCAAGATTTAATACGAGATTTATGCCAAACTGATCCCATACCAGGCATACTGACAGTGTATCGGCATGATACGGTATAAGATTTGGTACCGACATGGCGAGCCTTGCTTCATGCTATTGATTAAGAAATAGGACAAAATGAATGAATGAGTTTTGAGGGTCATATGTACAAGAAACAAGAAAAAGTGAGGAGGTAATGCATTAAAGAAAGAATATAAGCTCTATAAATCAAGGACAAGGTGGTGAACTGGAGATAAATTGATTTAGATGGTACAATAGTGCACTTTAGGGATATAATAAAAGCGATAGGATTTTGTTAGAGAATTGAAGGAATAAAAGGCCTAGAGAAAGATCGACAAAGATAGCTCGACATAGTACAGTTAAGCTTGCTAATCATAATTCAGGTTTTGCGACTAAGGACAGTCTATCAAGCACAACCACAAAATAAGAGAATGCAATGATACTTTGAAAAAGTGCACTACTGCCTGATATACAGTGTAATCAGCAAAAATCATCTGCCTAGAATTACAAAACAACTTACCCATCAACGAGGTCCACCAACTTTGGATATAGCTTCTCATCACGTAGACGGTTGATTTCTGAAACTGTTGAATCCATGGACTGCATATCGACTATGTATCTCGTATGCAAATGACTTACAGCTGATTTAGTTTTCTCCAGTGTTTCGGAATTGACACCACGTTTCTTTTGTTTATTCAGTAAAGCAACCTTCCTTTGATACTCAATCTTCATAAGCTCGCCTGCCTGCCTCCAATAAATAAAGCAATCTTTAGATTTATTATTTGATAACGGCTCAGGAAAGGAGGAGATGATTAAGAAGTTATGTTACATATTTTTCTCTGGCAATCACATATCAATTATGCATAGATCAATAGTTTATATATCATAATCCACTCAAGCATATATCATTGATTGATCAATGATCTATACAAGTGTCATACCCTAGAAGTGTCTTGCTGCTTAAATTGGACATTAGCAGCCAAATGGAAGAGTATACCCTAAAAGATAAAAAGCTGTAGATCTCAAAAGGATACACCAAACAATGCTAAACTTAATTTAAGTCAAATGAAAACTATGAATTTATCTTCCCTTTTCTTTTAACATATGGAAAATATATGCACTAGCATTACAAGCATATTAATAAAATTTACAATATTTTACATAACCAATAACATAGATTTAGATATCATGCTAACTGCCCTTAGGGACTTTAACTAAAATATTGAAAGAAATGAATCATATTGTTCCCGGTTGGTGTAAAATAGAGAAATTAGATATAGGGTTAACCAATACATGCTCCAACCTGAAATCCTAAACTATGACAAATCCATGCACACCAGCAAGCCTATAGTGCAAGATGTTGCAGCATGTTGTGTATATTACTGTTTCAGTGTAGCAAAAGCAAAATAATAATAATTTGTTTTTGCACAGATGTTCTCATGAAGTTTTATTGTTCCTGAAATATTGTGCAATTGTCACATGCTGGAAGACTCGATGATCATCTGTACAATACAGTAATGCGAGAAACAGCAACTGTGTATCTTAAGTCTGGTAAAAGATTGTGGGAATAGAGTATGAACACTTTAAAGATGAGGAGGGTGTATGATAGAACGGAAAAGTTCCAAATATTAAAATTGAGTAAACTATGGAGTTGCATAAATCAAAGATAAAGTGATGATTTAATTAACTGATACAGTATTGATCTTTTGCAACAAAAGTCAAATGAGGTGATCATTAAAAAGCACTCAAACTTGTACAAGAGTATTGGGAATATGAGAAAGAAACCATTGATAAGTATACACATAAGTTACAAAAATAACCTAAGGAGTTTGCTTTGATGAGAATAAAAAAAATAAGTCGTAATGCAATGAAACAAAATGAGGGCAAAGCATGTTGCTTGTAGTGTCATGGCGGCACCATGTTAGTTTACTAGATTATTTTGCAGAAAAGGGAAAAACTTTCTTTTGGTAATAATTATGGTGACTTAATGCTTCTAAAAAATAAGCAGGAGAAAATGTTCCCTTCTATTTTGTCTTGGATGCTTTAATGTAGTGTAGCAAGACACATGAAGGACAACCACAAATGGTACTAGGCTTGCTGCATATGTGGAGAATCACCAAGTTTGCACCAGTAGGGGAAAAAACAAAGGAAAATACGATTAAAGAGTCAGCAAACATTAGATTAAATCAAATATCAGATACAATACCTTCACTTCATCATAGAGTTTCTTTTCCCATGCTAGCATCTTATCTAGAATGGTAGCATGAGTTTCCCATTCATCATTATCAAAATCATCCTTCCCATCATCAGGGTCAGCCATGCCTTTAATTGAGCGATTCCATGTGATAACTCGCATAACTCTTGCAGAATGATCAATATGTCCTGAAAGAGATGTAAAGCATCATCAAAACATGCATGCTAGAAGAGATGATTTAGTGCCAACTCAAAGAAAATATTGAATCATATTACTGAAATCGATATATTAAAGAACAAAGAAAAGATATTTTACACAACTAACATAATGTGTTGACAATGTACAGCTATCACATGCTGTTCCCATGTTTCCCATATCAAAACAAAGCATGAATTCTAGTTCTTACAATATGAGCAAAATGGGCCAGTATTAGAGGCTAACAAGATATAGGACTATATCATGATGAAAGCCCATGTCATGTGGTATAAACACAAATGCACACAACTGTACACATGCATACATATTTTTTATCTTATATCAATTTAAAATTTTCATACAGTGCTAGGACAAGTTTAGAACTAACAAATATAGTTTTAAGAGATATGTAGAAATCTTACATCATGAACCAGTGAGATACATGTGCTGAATGTTGTTTAACATTGCTCTGTATAATTTCGAGCCACACATACATACATATTTCTATACAAATCAATTTAAAATTTTCATACTGTGCAAGGACAAGTTTAGAAGAAACAAATATAGTTTTACAAGATATATAGAAATTTTACATTATGAACCACTGTAGATACATGTGTTGAATGTTGTTTAACGTTTGCCGACTAAGGGCCAGGATGGTAAAAAATCATACATACACCATACATACACCATACATACATAATACATACATATATACATACACACAAATATACATACATAAAATGCACATACATAAATACGCATATAAGTTGACACATAAATACATATATATGTACATACATACATACACAGGAGTACAGGACATAGAAAAAGTCTCCAATAGGTTAAGTTCCTAACCTCCCAATTCAAAGATAGTGTATAATGTGCTGAAGACCTAGAGGGACAGTACATACTATCAGTATAATATGGTAAGTAATGGCACTTTATGCATATTGTAGACTATAGCATTTTATCATGCCTTAAATTTATAAAGATAGTACGATGCAACAAGTAATTAAGAAACTAAGTGGATGGATTTACAATTGGCATCTTAACTAATAATTTGTCATTGATACTTCTTCAATGCTGTCCTATAACTGAAACCTACAAAGGGAGTATTCTCAAGCCCACCTAGCAAAATATAAAATAGTTGAATTTCTAAGGGTCAAAAAAAATAAGAAGAACTAAAATAAACCAGCTGGAAATGTAAAAGTGTCTAAAAACTAGCACCACTTGATGATGAAGACAAGGTTTGCCATATTGACCCATACCACCGCATATTGGATGTACCGTACTGGTAAGATAGCAACACTGTACTGAAGTTCGGTATGGCGTAGGGACCAAACCGAGTTATATTGAGTAGTTCTGCTCGGTTTCACATTGTACCGATCCATATTGTCTGATTTCAGACGATACCATGGCTAGGTGTCAGAAAAGGATCGCTCGATCCTGTGTTGGTACAAGAGTGGCAATACAGATAAAGCATACTATACCATACTGAGAATGATAGTGTTATTTTGATGATTAACACAACCATTGAGGGAATATCTAATTAAATACTACAAGTTAATTTAATACATCAATACTGAGTTCGACACTCTCGGTACATTAAAAGAATGAGATCAAGATGCATTTCAATGATTAATAATGAGATAAAATTTGCGATAGAAAAGAGATAGTAAATTCTAAATTCTAATTCGGCAAAGTTTCAAGTAAAACGTACTCTTAAGAGGATAATAGTAATTTTCATTGTTAAGAATATGTAGCAATACCATGGCATACATTCAAAATTGCTTGAAGTATATTTCATTAATTATACGGATGAATCTAATCTTAAGTTGCAGCAAAGTGTGGAATGAGTCGACCCCAAGATTGATGGAGTCGACCCCGGCACATCATTGAACTATCAGACACACTTCTGCAAAAATGGCACGGATGAACAGTAGTTGAGTCGACCCCAAGCTTGCTTGAGTCGACCCCATCTTCAAGCCTCAAGAAAACAAGTCTCTGGAATTTACTGAGAGGGCCGACCCCAACCTTCCTTGAGTCGACCCCAGATTGAGTCGACCCCAGGAATGCTTGAGTCGACCCCAATGGAGTCGATCCCAACTGAGCATGAGTCGACTCCAAGGCTGTGTCGTTCAAAGATGTCTCTCTGGAATCCCTGAGAGGGTCGACCCCAATGGAACTTGAGTCGACCCCACTGAACCTTGAGTCGACCCCAAAAAGAGTTGAGTCGACCCCAGTGAAAAACAGCTGAAATATAAGGTTCTGTGTTTCCTGAAAGGGCCGACCCCAATGTAGCATGAGTCGACCCCAGTGAAAGTTGGGTCGACCCCAGTGAAAGTTGAGTCGACCCCAAGTCTGATGAACAGTGGTTTGAGTCAACCCCATAAAAGGTTGGATCGACCCCAGCACGGGCAGAAGCATAACGGCTAGTTCTGCAGAAGTACTTTTTGTCCTCCCAACAGTAAGTAACGGCTAGTTTTTGAAATCTAACCAACGGAGGGTGTCCAATGGATGAGGAAAACTATTTAAAGTGACACTATTCATCAGAGAAAGTATCCTTTTACGAAATATCAAAGCTTACACAAGAAAGACAAGTGTCCTAATTTTCTTCATCCAAGTGCTTCACTCAAAGAGTCAAAAGGAAGTGGTAGAGCAGATTCTAAGGAACATTAAGAGCTCCATCAACCCTTGAAGAGTAAAGCAATCTTGACAAAGAAGAGAGAAGTCTCATCAAGCAATAACTATATTCTAAACTCTTCTTTGTAGCTTATAATTGTTATATTTGCTCATCTAGAAGTTTCAACCTTCTTCTTCTTTTTAATCACCTTGTAAAGGTTCGTTGGTGAGCCCGTAAAACCAACGGTGTAGGTTTGTTGGTGAACCCGTAAAACCAATTGTGAAGGTTCGTTGGTGAGCCCGTAAAACCAACATAGATTTTTGGTGATCCCGAAAAACCAAAGTGTAAAGGTTTTTGGATTGTGAGCCCGAAAAACAATCCAACTGTAATCCGCGGGATTATAGTGAATTCCCAAGAGGTCGTTTGGGGAGTGGACGTAGGTGCTTAGGAGAGCACCGAACCACTATACTTGTGTGTTTGCATTGTGTATTGTTTTAACATCACTCACTCATCAATTGACTAAATTAAGATAGTAAAAATTTAGAGAAACCAATTCACCCCCCCCCCCTCTCTTGGCTTGTCACCTTGGGCAACACATACCGATAAGGTATCGGTATGGTACCCAACATTGATACAGTCAACCTTGGATGAAGGTACCCTAGCAAGAAAGAATGAGGCAGGCTATCATGGATTAGGCTAGTTGGTTGTTAAATATGGTCTTTGAAAAGAACATGTTCTTAGATATAATTCAATTGCAATAGCCAATTGAAGACCAATATAGCATCCATCTCAGACTCAACAATCAAGCATGTTCCTAAATTTTATCTTAATCTGAAAAAAAGGAAATCATGCAACCTGCCCTCCCACACCAATCAAATGCCATCATCCCTCAATTTTACTCACCCATCTTATTTTTCCTTAACAATCACTACCTCTGCCAATTGCTCACCTTACTCGTATCACCCATTTTCCTCCTCTTCTTGTCGCTTCCTCTTTGCTCCTGTCTTTTTCTTATTCTTCCTCTTTTATCTGCATACCCTGGTACCTTGCTCCACCCTTGCCAACTCTTTCCAATAAAGGAAAGAATGGTCCAAAAAGTGGACAGCAATTTAAAATACGGTGGGGATGGTAATATAGGCAGAATTGATTAATAGAAGGTGAACATCAATGAGAAAGGAAAGAACAAACTACACTAAGCAACAAAGCAAGAAGAAAGAGAACCAAAAATGGGAAACAAGATCTCATGTCTTGAATGCGAGACATGACATTGCATATTAGTCAATGGATCAACAAGGTGATGCAAAAAGGTGGCAAGGTGGGTGATTTGGGAATTGGGAGAAGGGGCAACATTGTTTAAGCAATATTAGAAACAAGTGAAGTAAAAAACATGTAATGCGAGGGGAGTGTTAAGTGAAGAGGTGCATATAGCAAGTGAACAAGAATATGCTAAATAAGAGGGAGAGAGGTGGAAGGCACTAGGGCAAATGGTATAAGAGGGAGGAACAAGTTGAGTTGATAGACGAGAAAGATAGGATGGATCAACAGTAGTAAGAGGTATGAGAGGAAGGTGGAGACGGAACATAAAGAAGGGGAAGATGAAAAGTGAGAGCATGATGCAAAGGAAGTAAAAGCTCAGTGGAAAGAAAGCATGTGGAAGAATGGAATGTGGCTAGGTGTATGTCAAGCCTTGTTGAGAAAGGTAAAGAACAAATTAGGTGCATGATTGATGTAAAAGGATGTCCTAATGTATAAGGCTCGTACTAGGGGTCTGGGGAGGGTCAAACGTACGCAACCTTACCCTAACATATGGATATGTTGTTTTCTTGTTTCAAACTCATGACATCTAGGTCATAATGGAGTAGCCTTACCATTGCACCAAAGCCACCCTCATGAAAAAGAGCATCCCATTGCACGAGGGTCCTGCCACAGCAGGATTTAGGAAGGGTCAAATGTACATAGCCTTATCCTATGTGCAAAAAGGCTATTTTCATGTTGCAAACCTGCAACACCCAGATCATAGTAGAGCTTTGCAACACACAGATCACAGTAGAGCAATCTTACCGTTGCACCAAAACCCAACCTCTTATAAAATATACATATAACATAGTGAGGAATTTGCAATGCATGAAGATTCTTTAACTAGACACTTTATATAAGATAAAATCATCTAGAAATATAGTAATGATTTCAATTTTCTCCTCTTCTTCTTTCAATGAGAACCCCTAGGTTAGCATGATTGCTCTATCATGTTGAGTTTGACATCAAACAAGAGATTAATTTCCACCTCATTCTAAACTAAATTTCTCAAGTTTATCTTCTTGGCAATGCTTCTTTACCTTCCTTGGATTGAAGTTCAAACGAAAACATGGTTGTTATGGCCCTAATATTCAAAAAATTCAAGGTTGAGTCATGTTAAGATTAGCCTAAAATGCTCCTAGGATCTCCCTTTATTTGTTTCTCACCTACAAATGGTGAAGAATGAGCCTTTTTCCCCACTAAAAAAAAGGCATTCTCAAGCAATACCAAGTAGATTTGTTTGGTTCAAGCATCATTTTAGCCTTGGTATTGGGTGAACCAAGCTTGATCTGCCCCAAACCACTCAATTTGGAGTTTGTTCAAGGGGTTCAGGTGGTATTTGCGCGAACCAAGAGCCCTTTTATCATTTTAGGATCGATACACTACATAATGAACAATACATACGGATCAAGGATGAGACTCAAGATATCTCAGCAATTCAATTTCACTAAAAAAAGGCAAGAAAGGAATGGACATCAACCTATGTTTCTATTACTTCTCAAACAAAACATCCTTTAGCTATAGAGCTTCTTAAAAAGTTTCTCATGTTACCCAATCAAATAGGACCCTTAAAAAGAGGAAAGAAAGTGAAAGAAATATATAAAAGGGAAGAAGAACAGAACTACAAGAAACATTAGCCCAAAAAAGGGCCCCACCTATTTGTATTGATGACTAAAATGATGGAAAACCCATTTATACATAAGAGAATAGAAAATCAAGGCTTTGGGGAGGAGGGTACAGCTTATCTAATAGAGCTTAGGAAACCCATATGAAATATCTACCTAATTTGGATACTACCAAACCCTTAATCGAATAATAAGATTATTGGGCTAAAATTATTTTTATATATCCATTGAAAGAACTTTTATACTTAAAAATGTTACTTTTATCAAATTATAAAAACTCATAAGTTTCAATTTTTTGACTTGTTTTGATATAGCTTTGACCTGTTACTTTTATCAAAAGGAACTAAACCAACTAGGATTTATATTAAAAATGTTAACATGCATGCCTCCCATCATTTTAGTATATGTGCCGTTCAGGTGTTAATAAAATCTAGCACATGACCATAATGTTAAACAATAGAAGAATGATCTTGTAAATTACGAATTAGATATCTTTTGTAATGAACAGGAAAGAAAATAATATCCACTCATTATGTGAATAATTACCAAATTTTTCACATAAACTATGAAAAATTTTATGATAGAACCACAAACTTTACACAATGATGGTTGATCCAAAAAAGATATATAATAAGGATGGAGAAATATAGTTAAAACTTCTTGGGAATTGAACTTGGCATGGCAGCATGCTAGAGAGGAGATCCAAATTCATCTCTCACAAATCCACCAAGGTCATATTTGTGAAGTCACAATGTAGCAGGCCATACCACTCACATACCTTTCTTCTCTTTCTCTCAAAAAAATCCATGATAGACCCAAAAGAATCTAAAATCCTGCAATAACATCACTTCCCGCTGGCATTCATGTGACCAACAACCCAAATGCTTCCAATTTTCTCATAACATGTAAGATTGAAGTTAAAATACTCTTTAAAATTTAGAAAAGAAAATATTACCAACAAAAGTGCCATATAAAGATTAATATTGGACTTACAGATCATTTTTAGCCTAAACTCTAGAATCCAACCTTGATCCTCGACTGGCTCTGAGAGTTTTTGGTTGTGAAGGTCTAACTGAAACTTAATAGTATGGTCAGCTCATACAGCATGTGTATGAAGACAGCAAATTCGAGCAACTAAAAGAAACTGAGCATCAAAAAAGGGGTTCCCTTGATCGAAGTGTTACATCTCAAATCAACCACCAATTCCAATATGCAATATAAACACTTTGACAGAAAAAGCATGATGATAGTAACAGAAGGTGGCTTACCTCGATTATCAGCAAAATTGGAGTGGTAGTGCATCCGAGTGGCCTCCAGCATTTTGGACACCTCTTGAGCACTCTCTGATGCCTTGAGGAAATGATCATCCAGCTCGTTCAAAATCTGTAGCAAATTAACAGGAGGAACGCTGGCGGCCACCATCTTGCCCCTCTTGGACTCCGATGTCCCAGCCGACAAAGCATGGTGGTGGTGCGCCGAACCACCCTGCTTCGGCTTCTTCACGGCCTTCGGCGGCACAGGCTCGGCGACTACCTTCTCCGGCGCCACCGTGGGTTCAACACCACGGATGTCGTTGCCCACGGCCGGCGGCGGAAGGGAAGTGGCCGGGGTTTTGATCTCCTCCTCCTCAATTTCTCTTCTTTCAGCCGGCGGCCAGGTATCCTCGGGCTGGCTGAGGGTGGGAGGGGGCATGTTCTCCTGATAGCCGAAGAAGTAATCCCACGTCCCCAAGTCCTTGGACTCCGGCATCCGGGGCGGAGGCGGGGTGGTGCTGCGCTGTGGCTGGGACGGCAGCGGAGGTGGCGGGGCAGGGGAAGCGTCGCTGACAGGAGGGGCGGCGGAAGCGGTGGAAGGGACGTCATCGTCCGCGGCGGCGGCGTCTTCGTCGTCCTCCTCCTCGCGAATGGAAGCGCCGGCGAGGGGCTTCTTCTTGGGCTTGGGCATTCCTAGTTCAGGCAAGCTGGCGGAGCGCTGGAGCGGGGGGGGAGTGTAGTCCGGGAGGGGCGGGGGAGGGGGCGGGAGGTTCTCCATGGGGGGCTGGATGGCTACGACGGCGGCGGCGGTGGGGGCGGCAGAGGAGGAGGCGGAGCCGCCGCCTCCGCCGGCGGCGGCGGCGGCGTTGGGGTGGTGATGGTGGCCGAGAGGGGGGACCTCCCCCAGGGCGTAGTCGCTGAGGGCGGCGCCGGTGTTCTTGAGGGAGACGGCGTAGGCTGAGTGGGCGGCGGCGAAGGCGTTGCGGAAGGAGACGGCGTCCTTCATCCACTTCTTCCGCTCCTTGCATCGCGTAACGGCCTCCTCGTTCTCGATCTTCGACTGCGCGCACCCCATCGCGATCCCTCTGCTCTCTCTCTCTCCCCCCTCTTTCGCACGGACCTCGAGGAGGAATTTTCGAGATTCGGGAACGTCTAATCGCTTCCAGGTGGTTAAAGAAGAGAAGAAAAAGTGAAAGTCATACTTTTGGGAGGCGGTGGGGCGAAAAAAGCAACCGGCCGTTTGGGCTGGCGGTCATGTCGCCTTTGCATGGAAGTGGTTGTGGGAAGGTTGGCCATTGTTCTCTCCATGGGAAAGTGCCAAAAGAAAGAGAATTAAGAATCAAGAATGGGAAAAAAGATAAGGCTGGGTAACGTCTCCAGTTTGGACCGAGGGCTTGTAAGTAGTGGTTGGGATTGTTAATTTTTCGGTTTGGGGAATTGTTGAACTGACTTGGACGATGAATTGATAAATAATAGTAGGTGACGCGAATTATTAGATTTTTTATTCATTGATCGACCCGATATTAATTATAAGAGGCTTGACAGTCAGCGAGTTGTTGAAGGGGTTGGAATTGGGCGACGATGGGCATTGCTATCTAGTATATTAGCGTATGCTATAGAACATGAATAAGATTTTGATAATGCAACCAGATTTGATCATCCCATGCTATCGAAAAAATAAAAAATTTGATAAATATACTCCTTTCCTCTTCTTTTGCTTAATCATTTTAAAATATGAAGACATGTATTTATTATTAAAAAGGTGCAAATATAAATGGATTATATATATTTCAAAATAAAAAAAGGATAATAGGTGAAGTAATACTTGTTGCGGTAGTTTTGATGTAAGTTATTCTTATTTTTATGTGGCTGCAGTTTATGGAATAACCTTTGACCTATGATGTTTTTCTTTAAAAAAGAAAAGAATAGATATAAATGATAATTTTATTCCAATATCAGCTTATGACAGCATGCTCTTGGATTTTTGCTTATATATTGTGAGGATCCATACGGGATATCGATTATTTATTGGGTAGATTTTGAGTACTTGTACAGGATTAAGAAATCCAAATAATACCTTCTGGCTAGCTATTTTGGGTAAGATTCTGAGTTGTTACAAATAGTATCAAAGAGAACCCAGCCCATAATCTATGTGGACTAGAAAACACTGCAGAGGGTTGACCACGGATCGATCATAGTGTTTGTGATTAGATTTGAATGGATTTGAACTCTTAGCCTGACGAGGATGTTGAGGCTTGAATGGAGAAAGTATGTGAGGGTTCATGTGGGCGTGTGTTGTTTAGTCCCACGGCGGTTATTTGCTGGATAGATCTTGAGTATTTATATAGGATCAAGGAATTTAAATAATACCTTCCAATTAGCTATTTTGGGTAAGGTTATGAGTTGTTACATATATACTTGTTTGTCGAGATTTTTTAGCTTTGTCGCTGCTTTATTTCCGAATCAAACACTATCATGGGACGGAAAGCGGATGGCAATAATCTATGATAAAAGTAAAGATGAAAAGTAAAGGCTAGACAAAGATATAGGTCTCTAATGCAAATATGGATAATGGCAGTACCACAGGAGTCCATGGAAGAGATAGAGATAAAAGATGAGGGTGTATCATAATTGTTAAGGACTTATCCAACCTCAAAACCTAAATTGATCTAACATTATTTGGGCCAAATTTAGATCTAAAAAAATTATTTAATAATTTATCAAGAAAATAAATTTTTTTTATGATTCAACCAATACTTATTAGAAAATCCTATAAGATAACACATGAAGCAAAAACTTGTGCCATTTGCTCATCATATACTTTATGAATGGAAAAACAAGAAAAAGAAAAAGCCATTACAAAGTTATACTGAGTAGCACCATCAAAGTTAATCATGATCCAACCATAACATAGGCAAAACTAATGAATAAAAAAAGTTTGAACAACCTAATATTCATCAGCAAGAGCTACTACTAGCACACAGCATATTACAAGATTTCTTCGTCAAATTAACAAGTTTGCATGTATTATACTAAAAATAATCATAAATATTCTAAATATTAATTAAAAATAATAAAATATATTATGTCAAGCCACCGGCTCCACTAAAGCAGCCAGACTTAGCTTAGCCTAGCTAGTACAGACAGAAGGTAAAGTAAAGCGAACCCGACCGACAAGTCCGCCATGATATCGTGATGCAGAAGAAAAAGGTGGGGAGCAGCAGTCGTAACTCTACCAAGAAGGGTAGGTACTCGAGGGAAAGAAACCCTCAAAAAAAGCTCCCAAGGTGCTGGTTGGAAGTTGTGACGCTGAAATAGGCTCATAAAGAAAGGGAAGGAAAGATTTGTTTGATCAATCGCCTGAACCTGCCTTTCTCTTTTGGGTAATTTGTGAAAGCAACAATTCCGGTAGAAAGAGACAAACCTCGTTCGTGGAATAAGACTTTTTCGCTTTGCAATACCATACGCAGAGCAAGAGCTCTTAAAGTCTACCCGGGCGGGATTCTTCATTCTTCGATCAGGGGCGGGCGCGGTTTCCCGTCGCGGAAGCCTTTTCCCAGTGCGCGGAGCCCCAACGAGAAAGGTGTTAGTGGTTTCTCATGGGGTCAATAATGTAACTGAACACAGGCTCAATCTTTCGACGATTGAATGAAATGAAAGATTGAATTAAAGAAGCATGCCATCACAAAAAAAGCAAAGAGCAAGGAGTGACTCGGCCAACATTTTTGACTTTAGATGAATTAGATTAATTTGCTCCCATTTTTATGCCGGATATCAGAGCAATCCTACCATAAGGTTTGAACAAAAAATCTCACTTAGGAGTTAAGAGACTATAAGAATCGAATGTCCAGACCGTTAATTTTAATTATACTGCTGAAATTAGAAAAGGTAGCTCTTATTTGGCGGGTACAAAAACCGTTATAATGGTATTACCGTTATCAGAAAACAGAATGGACAGCAGCAATGTTTCTCTTGAATAAATCTCGCTCCAATTTCTTTGTGAAGGCCGGCGCCGAGGAGAAGAAGAGGGTCGTCGTTCTCAACACCAAAAGCGGCGGCCATGCCGCCATCAGTTTCTACTTCGCCCGCCGGCTCCTCGGCTTTGGCCATGAGTTCACCGCCGGCGAGGAGAGCTCAGCTAGGATGAAGAGTAGCCGCTTCGCCGGATTCTCAGTAAATTCACCCTTCTTCTCCCATCCTTTGATTTTTGTTTCGCCTTCTCGCTTGCTCGCTGTCTCGTTGTTCCCTCGGCCATGGATTTGACTGGCTCTGCAGGAGCTGGTGAAGTATGTAAACCGTCGGCCTTCTTCCTTTCTCGGCCATGCCGCTTTGTTTTCCTTCTCAAGATGACAGACTTATTTCGGCCATATCTTGTCCTGATGAAACTCTGATTTGTGGTGAAGTTCATCCTTGGGGTAAAGCTGTCTTGCTTGAGCAACCTCTAGATGGAAACTGTATGATCCCATGAAGAAGGCATGGATGTTCTTGGGTGCATGTTTGCTAGAGTAGAGACCTACATATTTTAGGCTTCCTTTTTGGTTCCAAGAGAGCACAAGCATTGGTTATACACAATTTATGAGTGCCAACTTAACTTTGTCCTCTGTGACAGTACATACGTACATATCTTTGCACCAGACATAGACTCAGGCGCATGCACAGAGACATAACACATGCACATCATAAAGACATAAATATTAGATAGTTATACATAAACGCATATTTCGTAAGAAGATAGTAATAGTTTACATAATTAAAAAGACTGATCATGATCATATAAATAGACAATAACATAGTTCATAAATCTCTCCGAGTCAAATACCATGACAAAAGGCCCTGTGCTATCTTGTAGAGTCATTTTCTCTGCCATAGAATGATTTTTTCCATCCAAGTTTTGGTATTTTTTCACCTTTGTAACCTTTCAAATGAGATGTTCCTACATGGAAGTGGCACCTTACCTTCACAGCAAATGGCTAAACAGTCACAACTAGATTTACTTTAACATCCTTGTACCATGTGTACATGTTTTCGATACACAATAATCCAATATATATAGATGATCAATCTCCAGTTATGTCTCCTCAAAAAAAATAAAAAAATGGTTATGCCACTATATTGTTGTTTTCATTTATTTTTTTTAAAGAGGAATCCATTAAGATAATGAAAGTACAACCTCCCAAAAGAGAGAGAAGAAACAAAGGCAGGAGAGAAAAAAGAAAAGAAAAGAAAAAAAAAAGTGAATAACAGCAAGCACTGCCCAGCACCAAAAGCAACAATTATAAAAGCTGCAAGTAAGAAAACACAATCCTCAATTGAGATAATTAAGAAAGAAGAACCTGCTAAGCTCATATTGGCTATGCACTCGATAATTCTAAAGTGGGTAGAAATTAGTATCAAACTCTGCTTGTGTTTGAATTAGAGCTTAACGTAAGTATGATTTTGAAACTTGATTCAAGCTTGAATTAGCATTCAGTTGACTCAAGGTGCAAAAAAAAATTAATAATAATTTAAAACCTTGACTAGTCATCATTATCTATATATATATATATATATATATATATATATATATATATATATATATATATATATATATATATAAGGCGCTTATATGATTTATTTAGCAAATAATTTCTCTACTTAGTGAAAAAGGATGTATATTTTAAACCTATCTGATATATATTTGCATATATGTTATAACTAGGGGTGTAACTGAGTTGTGCTTCATCGAGTTTAGGTCTGATAAAGCTTTGTTTGTTTATCATTATTACGAGCTTTATTTAGAGCCAAGGCAAACACATGCTTAATTAAGTAGCTCGATAATCCTAAACTGAGTTGGAATTTGTTCGAGATTGACTCAAGCACCTCTTGCACTTGAATTGTAGCTTAACTCAACCAAACTTGTTTCAAGCCAAAATTAAAATTTAATCATAATAAAGCAAAAACAAAATGAACTAATTAGAAGCTTTAATTGATCATCTCTTTTCTATATAACATATAATATAAAATGTCCCACAAATATATTCAAGTTTTATTGGGTTGGGCGGATTTTTGGCTTGGCTTGAAATTAATTTCAAGCACTTTATTCTGGCTCGAGCTTGATTTGAGATTTTTTTGGTTGAGTTTAGCCAGAGCTTGAGCGTTTGATGGTCCTAATTAGGCTAATCATAACTAGTTGGTTTGATCCAACTCAGATCTAACTCAGATATGATCCAAAAGGAGACCCAACCCAACTTGACTCGGGCCTTCTGAAGTGATGGATTTGATCTGACACCAAGCCAAGCCTGGTAGAATTGAGTGGGAATAAAACTGGACTCAACTCGAGCCAACCACTTGGCCGAACCAGTATGTGCCGCCGGAGAAGCAAAAGAGAAGAAAGTATGGAAGAAGCGGAATCCGCCGGGAATGGAAGCAGGCTTCATGAGCAGCACGGCGAGAGCAGCAAGCGGAAGAAGCGGAAAAAGGAGGAGAACATGAAGGAGAATAAAAAGAAGAAGAAGAAGAAGCCAACGGTCAGCATCGCCGTGCCGGGCTCCATCATCGACAACGCCCAGTCCCTCGAGCTCGCCACACTCGTACGTCGCCAAAACCCTAAAGTTGCACAAGGTGATTTTATTATGACCAAAAACTTTCATTCAAATTTTTGCATTTCTCAGCTCGCCGGTCAGATTGCCCGGGCCGCCACTATTTTCCGGATTGATGAGGTCAGTTTTTTCTTTTTTTCGGGTTGATACAAAAGTTGGCCATGAACTTTAAAGTAAATCTTGATTTTGATGTACGTAAAAACCATGCTTTGTGAGTCTGATAACATTTTCAGAATCAGAGTCTGATGTTTAAGATTGAGTGCAGTCTTTGATGTTCAGGAATGTTGGAATTAAAATTATTGATGGAGAGGTGTTTGATAAAATGAGTGTTATGCAAAGATTTCATTGATATGGACAGGTGGTAGTATTTGATAATAAAGCTGCATCAGATGATGAATCTTTAGTTACGAACGGTGATGAGAGTGAAATTGGTGCGCCGTTTCTTGTGAGGATTTTGCAATATTTGGAGACGCCACAGTATCTGCGACGCCGGCTCTTTCCGATGCACAATAGCTTGAGATTTGTGGTGAGCGTAGATTTTTTTGTTCCTGAAATTCTTAGTTCGTGTCTGCAAGTGCTTCGACCATTTGACAAATTTCCATTTACTTGTATTTTTGATATTCTTTTCTCATATTACTTTGAAGGGTTTGCTTCCCCCACTTGATGCTCCTCACCATGTACGAAAACATGAATGGTCCCTGTACCGTGAAGGTAGAATCTTTTTCGTTTCTTTTTTTTTCTTCTAACTTTTATTGTGCAAACGCTTGAAGTCTTTTAGTTGGACTATACTGAATGCATATAAAAAAGGCGAAATTGTTCACCTGGAATTTAGGTGATCCAACATTTGTAGATTGATTGGGCATTTCAAAGAAAGAGCATGATATGCATGAGTATTTCCCAATGTGCATGAGATGTTTATGCACAATCCCTTTTATAGGAGAGGTCAAACATCCATTTGACTCCCATTCAAAATGAATTAGTGAATATCATCTATCAAGAATCGCTCTGCCTCTATTTCAAGGCAAAAACAAGTGTGTAACGGCTTACTAATAAAATATTGAATCTTTTTCTATGGTGATCTCTATTGTAAATGTTTTATGCACAAAAATAGAACAACACTAGGAACTTCACTTTTGTTTTCATAATATGACATTGCACCAGGCAGCTAGAAAGAATATGAAGGCCTGTCCCTTGCTTAGTTATTTCAAAATTAAAATATTTTCCCTTCTCAGGAAAGTCATGAGTTTGATTCATGTTTTGTCTGTTTTATGGGACCTAGTGCCTGTTGCAGTTTAGGAGAGACAGCCTTTTACTTGATGACCAAACTATCTCAGCTTAATCCTCTATTTGAAGTAACTTGCATCTTTGGCAAACAAAGTGTTTTTTGATCATCAAGTCAACTTTGTTTTTTTTATCTTCTTTTCTCAATGATCCTACTCCTTTGAATATGTTTTACTGTCACTGTTAACTTTATCCAAATCCTTCTACTTGTTAACATTTGGGATATGAAAAAAATCTATTCACCGATCTGATCAGTTCCAGTTCAATTGAGTGTAAACTTTTGTCGGGGGATATCCTATATATACTCAGAAAGGCGAAAATGTGAAGTCTCAACTAGCAATCAGACTTGCAACATTTCTGAAAATCATTTTTGATTTTTGCTTCCATATTACACAGAGGATGTACATTTTGTCTGAGCATGTTTTTTTTTTGAAGATTAAAGAACAATTTATGAGTACACATGAAAGATACATTTAGTTTCCACAGTTTCCTCAAGTTTTGATTAACTTTTGTGCTGATAAATTTTCATGATATGACGATTATAACATAAATACAGGTGTTACATTGGAAGGGAATCATTTAAAGGGAACGCTTGTAGATGTTGGGTTGAGTAAGGTTTGTTTTCTTTTAAGCTTGTCAGAGCTTTTATTAGCTAAGAAATCTCACAATTAATTTTTCTGATATATCTTGCTCTAATGCTTGAAATAATATCAGAGCTAGCCCGGAATAGGATTACTTGGTGAGTGAATATCTATAAAGCTGATCGGAAAAACTTGGACAACCTCTGATGCTTGTCACAATATGTCTTGCACCGTGTATATGTTTTTTTTTTCTTTTTCTTTTTTGTAACTTTTCACGTTTTACTGTCCTTTCAAGAGAAATCTGTACCTTTCAATGTTCATTTGCTTTCAAGCTTAAAGTTTATTTATCTGATTTTACAATGCGAGCATTATCTAGTGTTTGAGATGGGTGATAATTGAAATATTGGTTTAGTGCAACTTGTGCAAGACATGTTGAGTTAAAGGCCAAACTTAAGGCAATCCAAGGAGCCAAAACCCAGCAGTGAAAGAAAAACATTGTTTACCACCAACTCTTCTTGAGCTTGACTATTGACTAAACAAACACATAAAATATCGGTAAGTCATTGAAGGGGCAAAGATGTTGGGATGCTTATGCAGACGTGGATGAAAATATCAAACTTCCAGTGACAAAAGCTTTGCAAAATGCCTAACTTGAAAAACATATCTTAGAGGCATTTCCTCCGCAATGGAAATTCCTAACATGATCAAGAACCTTAGTATGTTCCTGATATTGAGTCTTTCCTTACTAGAAGGACTAAAAAATATTGTTTTTATAGTTTACCAAGCAGGGCTAGGTTTATATTTTGAATTGAATCACATGTTTCATTGATATGATCTTGTAGGAAAGTTGTAATAAGTCAGTGCTGATAGGATCTCTTTGAGGTACCAGGGCATTAAAGGGGAATTATACTTCAAATCCAGTCTACTTGATAGAAGAAAATTCTGTATGTCAGAGCAAAGTTCAATGACTTTCTTGGGATTTAGTAGAATATGAAAATCAGACAGTCCGGCCCAAATCTATTCTCAGCAAGGGTTAGAGCATTGAGTAATTCAGCTTCTGCTGTAACTTGAACTTGGCATGCATTTTCAGAGTTCTATGTGTATCCAGCTTCATATGTTATTGAGCAGTCAACATAATAATTCTGTTTTTGATGTGCAAAACACGAGAAATTCGGAAAAAAAAATCTATAATTACATTATCAACTTAAAATCAGGAACCCTGTAATGATCTCTGCAATTGAAAGTTTTATAGTTGTTCCCATTATTTTAAATAGTCAATATATCCCATTCCTCTTTACCTAAATGGTAAGTTTTTCAATATGCAACGACTATGATAAACGAGTAAACCAATCCAAAACTTGCATTTAATTCACTTATATGATGATGCAGAATGTTGTGGTTGAGCAAGCTATCGAACCTGGACAGCGGGTAACTGTAGCTATGGGGACTAACCGTAATATTGAATCAGGTAAAATGAATTGTTTGTCATTCCATTTATTAGAAAGATTGTATTATATTTGTATTTCATATATTGATACTTTCTAAAATTCGCATTGAAATTTGTTTTGATTTTGCAAATTATAGTCAATTTTCCAAATCATATTCATTATATTAAGTTGTATAAATCATTTGGTTCATCATTTGCTCCAGTTCCATGCATAAGTATTCTTTACGTGGTTTGGATCAATCACTTGTCAATGGTTAAAGCCATTTAAATAGAACTGACATAGCACCATGTCTTATGGTGTCATAATTCATTGTCATCTTTGCTGGAAATGTTGCAGAAAGCACCATATGAAGTTTTTTTTCTAGAAAAAGTGTGTTGAAGAAGTTTACAATGATGAAGTCAAATAATTAAAATGAAATGAGAAAAAATTAAATAAGGATGGTGTTAGAGATCATTTAAAAACCTCCATGGAAATTGTGTCACAGGGGTTTCTATTTTTCTTTTTTTCCCTTTTTTTTTTTGTTTCCGTAATAGTTTCTTGGCATTTTTATAAGCATCTAAGATATGTTCCACTGTCATGGGGTGTTAAAGAAACTATGGACAATAGTCCCTGGTGGGGGGAGAAGGTGTATCATTCTTGTAGCACCTTTCTCTAGGATTGGGAGCTTTCTGATATTCTATTAATGGAAACTATAGGAAATTGGGGAAACATATTGACTTCACTAATGTACAAAATTTGAATTTGCATATAATTGGGTAAGTTAGGTGTTTGCCCACATGCCAATGTGGACAGCTAAAACATCCCAAGGTTTAGGAGATGAATATATGTGCCCATAAAAGGGTGGTGGACAAGAGTAAGTACTACTAAAGCGAGCCAAGTGATAGACCAGGAACTGAAAGGGCATGATGCTGTTGTGGAAGTCCCAAATAGAACACCACTGTTTACTAGCTATCCACATTGGCAATGGATATTGGTTCAAGCCTTTTAGATGCAGAATCTGGAGAGGAACAAATTCTAAGGTTGGTACTGTGCATGGATGTTTTGGTGTGTGCATGTGGGCTCAAAATCCTCAGTAACAACCTAGAGGCAATCTGAGAGTTTTTTATATAAATACCTGGATGCACACACACAATACTGTGCTAGCTACTGGTCATATGGAAGGGGTCAAAAAATAACACAGAGAGAAGATGCTCTAACTTTTTGTGTCTCTATAAAGAACACAAAAGCTTCTACCATTGTTAGCCTATGATAGGCATCAAAGAAACAAAGCAGAAAATAATAAAGGGATAGAAGATAGAGAAAGTAGGAATGAATGTTACAAGCCCATTTTCATTGAAAAGAATGAAGGGGATCTTCTACCAGTTTGGGGGGAAGTTTCGAGCCTCTTAAGACCATGGTTGCTAGAATAGGGTGCAGCTATGAGAGCGAGTACAGGTGTGTATGCAAGGAAGGAGAAGTTTTAAAATTGTTGAATGAAGGAAACACATAGGAAGCATGTGCAGATTTGAGTTTCAGGAGACTTTCCAATGTGGGTATGTTACCAAGGTAAAAGTTTCCTGGTAGAAACCTTGAGGCAAAGGGGCTTCCCCTTAAGCCTAGTATAATGGCTTAAGCCTCTTCTTCGTGCTTTGGTGATGCATGGAAGACCAAAAGGCTGAAAGATACGAAGGTTTTGAAGGGATTGTAGTGGCAAACGTAAAGTTTTAGGGTTAGATGATGGAATGGAAAGGGTGGAGCTAAGTGTAGGTCATCAACTTGGATATGGAGAACAAAGTTAGGTTTCATGGAGTGTTTTCTTTAAGACATGCGAAAGCATTATGTTTTTAACGGAAGACCTAGGGTTTAATAAAAGATTTGAGAGTAGAGAGAGAGTTTGAGTTTTTAAAAGTCTATCTAAGGGCTATGAGATTAAGGTTTTTGTAAGCTAATGAGATTGGAGGAATGAAGGATGGACAACTTAGCTAACTCAACTTTTCTTAAATGAGAAAAATTTCTTTATTCTTGGGTAAGGGAGTATATATATAGGCAAAGGGAGAGGCGACAACAGTTTTGAAGGTGTCCCAAAAGCTAACATAGTTCCCACACTTGGAGTATCTCATTAATTTGTGAGGGTGAGCCATGGATTAGGGTTACGTATAAAGTGAGGTGAGGAAATGTGGACATGGATGGTGGAGATTTGGCGATGATCAGTATCTTAAGCTAAAGGTGGTCTTATCATTTCTCTACAGAATGGATAGTATTTAGGAAGGTGGTAGTATTGGAAATGTCTAGGTGAAAAGGTAAGAGATTCTCTCTTCCACCCCCTCTTTCTCCCCCGCACGCTTTTTCTTCCTCTCTTTCATGCGCGCTTACTTGTTAACAACTTAGATTAATATAAGGGCATCTCACCTTATGTTAACAATTAGATTAATTTAAGTGTTTCTTTGTTCTTATGTAATAATAGTTAAGATATAATTATGTGTATCTATGAAAAACTGGTCATAGATTTTGCCCATTTCACATAACTAACCTACAAAGAAACATTCTTATGCACTCATTGAATCTATCATAAGTACATACTTTTTTGAGAAGATCTATTTCCCACAAGTATGATGTAGCACTAAGTTTTGTTTTTTGTTCTGAGAAAAAATATTCCTTCGGAGGCTTCAGATCTTTTAAGATTCAAATTGTATGCTTTTGAGATCCATTCCTATAAAATAGGATTCTTTATAATAATAATCCAGTAGAGTTCTACAATGCATTCGTAACAAATTGGTGCTATTTTTTGTTTGATATTGGCTCAAAACTTCAAATCGTGATAAAAGAAGCTTAAAAACATAAATCTGTTATCCAAGGGTGGAGGAAGGCAGGGTTGATGGGAGGTGATTCCCCCCTCGGTGTTTAGTGTTTAAGCATATTATGTAGATATTGCTGATCTTTTCCTCCTCTCTACCCCCCTAAACTTTAGGACTTAACCAAATAATGTTGGGGTTTGAATGAGATTGCCCAGCTACAGCCGTGGGTTAATGTTCATTAAGAAATCTATTTAACCAATCACCACCATCCATATATCTGTCGATGGCTGATCAGCCAAACAAATTCCTTGCTACTTTCACTGGACATACCAGCCCCATGGACTAATCACCGCCGTCCATATCTCTGTGGATTGCTGATTAACTAAACAAATTCCTTGCTACTTTCACTGCACACGCCAGCCCCCATTGACTTTCCAATCCCATGACTTCATGCATCCACGTATCTTCTTATTACCCTAAAATTTTCTTCTATAGGCTTTTGTTTATCAAAACTTAGATCCAACTAGAAATCCAGAAGAAGAAATAATAGGTGAAGAAAAAGAGGTGGAGCGCAGAGATGAAAGAAGTATAGGAAATGGAAGAAAATGAGGAAAATCAATGATGTTCCCGACATCCTAAATATTTATGCAATGCCTTTTTTTCTTTTATTTATCGTCGATCTAGTGCTTTTTCCAGTTTTCTTGCTATTTCAATGAGGGAACCCCAGAAATTTGTATTTTTCCTTCTCACTTCTTAAAGACTATTTCCAACATTTGATGTAAGGAGTCTAAAAGTATTTATAACATGTATTATTTATGGTTTTATAATTCAAATGCTATTTTTGCTTGGGCACCATGTTCAACCAAACAGGGAGATAACTATGCTGTGTAACTTACGCTCCTTGACTTTGCGCTTTTTTATTTTAAAATATTGGTTTGCTCATGTTATACCATGCATTTACTATTGTGAAACATGGTCTTTTAAAATAATGTGCTGGGATAACTTTTACAGTAACTTGATCTTTTTTGTAAGGCCTCCTTGACAGACTTAGCTATCCTAGCACATTATCTCGCTAGTCACTGACAATGTTATAACACCAATAAGACACATCATTCTTCCTTAGCCCCCCACCTTGTTATGATGTATCAAAGTATATTTATATGCTTTCACCAACTACATAAAGATCAGGTGTGGATTTGTTTCCTTCTTATTGATCATTCCTATCAATTGCCTATGCAAGGAAATGGCCTCAACTGTAGACTCTATGCACATATATCTTTGTGCAAGTCCAAACATATTCTCGTGTAAAAAGAAAAAATAGTTCCATGTCTGTCTGTAACTTCAAAATGTGACATATAAGTTCCACTTCACAAAAATTAGTGATATTTGGTATATCATCTTTGATCGTTATTTTTATAACCAACATATATTAGAGTTGAACTGAGATCTGCCAGTTGATTTACCTATCTCGTAACTTTATAGATTGAACAAGTGTAAAAAAAAAAATGATTATGTGTGTGTCCAAACGGGTTCTCATTTATTTCTCTTTTTTTCTTAAAAAAATGTCTATCACCCTATCTATAACTTCAAAATGCGGCTTATGAGTTCAGCTTTGTAATAATTAGTGTTATTTTGCATATCATCTTTGATATTTATTCTTACAACCAAAATACAGGGTTGAACTGAGTATTCCAGTTGATTTATCTATCTTGAAACTGTATAGGTTGGATAAGTAATAGAAAATTGATTGTATGTGGGTGTCCAAATGAATTCTCATTATTTCTTCTGTTTTTGTTCAAAAAAATAGTTCTGTCACCCTCTCTATAACTTCAACATGTGGCTTATGAGTTCAGCTTCACAGTTGTTAGTGATATTTTGCATATTAACTTTGATCTTTATTCTTATAAACCAAAATGTACTAGAGCTGAATTGAGATTTGCCCGCTGAGTTATCTCTCTTGTAATTGTTTAGGTTGAAGAAGTTAAAGAAAATTGATTTCAAACTCTTAAGAAAAGCCAGTGATCGTTCACAAGGTTGTTTGCAACCTTGTGGAAATCAAAGCCAACCGGTCCATTAACAAAGGATTAAAGCCAAAAGATGTTAAATTCAAACTTTGATTTTACTCAAGATGTTGACTTTGCTTGTAATTTCTTACCAGAAAACCATGTGAGTTTCATTAAACCCTTTATATTGATTTCTTAACTTTTAGAAACTCTTGCTCCATTGCATTTTTTAATGTTTTAATGGAAGGTTACATGTATATTGCATTCCTTGCATGATAAGCCTTTCAACTCAGACATGCCATGATTGATTCAATTGCCCCTTGCAACTATCACGTGGATCCATAATTGTTAGTCCAGAGTTATTTTTGCCTTAAGATTCTTCTGTTGGTGAACATTCACTGTTCAAGTAAGATAGAAATGGGCTACATGTTGCCAATTCTAATAATGCCCCTCATTTACATTTATCCAGATTGTTTGAAAAAAGTTGTTACACCCTCCATCCCAAGAGAACAAATGGGATTGTATTGGGGGTATAAAGTTAGATATGCTTCAAATCTGAGCTGTGTGTTCAAGAATTGCCCATTTAAGGTACAAAAAAGGTTCTTTCTTCCTATCATTTTCCTGTTGATGACCATGCACAAAGAATTGTCTTGTTAATGATTATAAAGATTTTGAATTTCATAGGGTGGATACGATCATATTATTGGAACTTCAGAGCATGGCCTTGTTGTTAATTCATCAGAGCTTATTATACCTCCATTTCGGTACATTCCTTCACGATTCAGTAGTTAATTATTTAAATTGCATCATTTTTTTTACCTAACCCTTATATTGCTTCGTCTTTCAATTTTTGTACCATATAGTCTTCGGTAAAGTTTGGGTGGCAATTTGAACAAATTACTTCTTGACATGCTTAAAATTATAACAAATGTCATGTTTCTTAGTTCATATCATGCTAGATTTCTTAATTGGTCTTTTACTACGTGGCTTTGTAGTGCTCTTTTCTGACTTTATTCACCTATGCTTTGGTACTCTTTTATTGATGTATGTTACACACCCAACTGTCTGTGAAATTGTACATGAAAATAAATGGATGCATAATCTATATCAATTGCCTTGAATTTTCTTGAAAAAGTCTTTCTGTATCTGAATTAGTTTTAGTATGTGTTGAAGCCTTGAAGGTTTCTTGGTTATAGTCAAGTTTGATCATGTTTTATTCATGTCATGTTAATGCATTGTGCCAACCAAATCCAAAGGGCTATTTGGTCTTTAGGCCATTAGTTTTTGTTGCCCTGTTATAGCACATAAAGAAATGGGGTGGCAAGTCTAAGTAGGTGGAGCACCCCTTCTCCCTTAATTTCTTCTCTTCTGTTCCTTAAGTTACAACTTTATTATAAATGCCTTTAATTATATTCATAAATAAACATGTGCATATATCATATATTACATATATATATATATATATATATATATATATATATATATATATATATATATATATATATATGCTCTTTTTTCACCAATATTGGCATCATGAAACCTATTTTTCACATTTAAGAAATTCAACAAGCAAAATCCACAAGAAGAGAGTAGCAGCAGCATCGCTGCCACTGCAACAGCCTACAGGTTGCACAACATAGCCAGCGCCTTGCAAGGAAGAGGAGGAGGGTAGGATGCAACAACCAGCAGGGTGCAGGGCCACAACCAAAGCAGAACAAAAGGGGAAAATTAGGGGAAAATAGTTAAAGAATGTTCAGATGAAGAAGAGGTAGGAGTAGAAGAAAAAGAGAAACAACACGAAGGTGAAGAAGAAGATGAAGATTGATCTACAGAAGAAGAAAGGAAAAAATATACACAAACTTGGCACTAGTGCTGGTCATTACAGCCGTTATTGTATTGCATGGCTACTGCTGACCTATCGATAGCCATTGGTCAGCTGCTAGTTACAAGGTTGGTAGTAACCTTCACTGTCCTCTTCCATTTCCTGTATGGCTCATATAGGAAAAGAAAAATGTGAAAAGAAAACCTTCAAGCAATAGGGTTTAAGCAGGCTTGACCCAGGCAGCCCAGTCAAATTAAGCACTCCGGTGCCCACCTAGGTGCCTAGGCAGCTGCTTTTGACAACACTAGTACATTAAGATGTGAGCTAGTGAGATTTTCTACCTCCCTCTAATGCAACTTGCATTCATGGATTATAATTATATTCATGGGTTGGTCTCATGAGGAAAATGAAATTTAATCTGAATGTTCATTATAATTATTTTGTAAAAAATTGTTATAATTGGTAAAACAAGTAAATTCTCAATTCAAAAGGTGAGCTCCTTGTCTTAGTCTTGGATTCTCCAATTCCATATTATGATAGTTTGTGTTAGTTTCTTTAAAATGTTTGATACATGGCAATGAAAATGTCTTTAACTTGACTTAATTTGGCCTAACATGCTGCAAGAAAAGGCCAATTTTTGTCTGTTTAGAACTTATCTACTTCCCACTACTTCAAAGCATTTAAAAGTAGCCTATTGCTGCATGGATGAGTCATTGGATCAAGAATTTGGATATCCAATTACTGTACAACCATGACGACCTCAAAAACAAGAGTTCTCTGATTTGGGTCGCGAATTTTAGAGTTGAGTGGCAGAAGAAATTGGTGTTATTTAACTTGAGGAAGTATCTGTAATGGACATGAAAAGTAACTAATAATTAATTGATATATAAACCCACTTCAAAATAGATAAACAAAAGCTTAGATAAATCATGTTGGCATATCTTTAAAAAAAAAAGGCTGCATATAGATTGATGTTACAAGTCCTGTTTGCTGAGTGATCATGTTGATGACCTTGCTAGTTGATCATGTGGGTTTGTCTTTTTAGTTCTTTAATTACATTTGAATTTTCATGATAACCGGTTACTGCTAGATGTTGATATGTCTAGCTTCTATACAATGCCTCATGGACATTTAATTTTTTTTTCCTGATTTTGTGGATTAAACTCTATAGGGAACTACATTTGATCTTGTTAGCTGATTCATACTTAGTAATACTATGTAATATGTTAATTATATTAATGGACCTTCCAACAGCTAAAATTTTTTGAGTTTCTTAATCTCAGTTTTTGCTTTTTTTTGTTGATTTCCTTTTCTTTTAATTGAATGCTTAATTTTGCAGGCACCTTTTGATTTCCTTTGGTGGACTTGGAGGTTTGGAAGAGAGCATAGAAGAAGATGGTAATTTGAAGGTGTAGATAAAGTCATTAACTTTTAAAACCAGATTTAGGATGTTTGCATTGATGAAATAGTAGAGTTTTAATTATACTAAATATAATTAAGATTTTCCTTTGAACTTTTTCAAGAAATGCTTCATGCTCTTTCAATTATGATAAGAAAAATTATCTCTGATATGATATTGCTCAAAAGAAATGGCTCAGCAGATGGATACAAGACCAGACCTTAAACATAACTAGCGAGTACCTTATCACTTGCATAGTGTAAGCTTGCCTTGTTGCTTTTTTGAACCTAAGGGTATACTTTTTCAGAAGATCACTACGAATAACAAGCCTGTCTTAGGAGTAGTTGCTGCCATGGATTTGGCCTATTAATGAAGATCACTACGAATAACAAGCCTTGCTTCTATCTATCTGTATTTAACTAATGAAACTTCTATAATTAATTTATTGACATGAGAATGCCAATTACTGTACAAGGGACAAGTCGCTTTATCTTATGTATAGACAAATTTACAATTATCATATGGAGTTTTTTGCCAACAATGTTGCAAATTTGAGAGAGTTTTCAATTTAGCATGCCTTAGATTATAAAATTTTTGCAGTGTTATCATAGACATTGTAAAAAGGAACACAAATCTTTTGTTTCTCTTAGAGGAACCATAACATTTTCAAGTATTCTGTGAAACCGAAATGTGATCCCTCCACATCAGAGTTAGAGTGAAAAGGAGAAATTTCACATTCATCAAACTAGTGCCAGTTAGACCTGTACCATATTGTTGAACTTGCTGATCGTTTGAAGTTCCCAAAAACGACCTTAGATTTGATATATTTAATAGCTGTTATCGAGCAGATATTTCTATGCATTGAATTCTCATTAACATTTTTTTGGGTAAAGATGATTAGTTAGTGGGACTGGAGGCATGGCACATTATGCATGCATCCTTTGCTCACTGGACACAATGTTTTTATCTTCAAGTACCTGGCAAATAGTTGCAAAGATAGCTTGAGAAGTATTATTTCCTAAATTTGAGGCTGTCAATAATATAATTTTATTTTCTTCAATGTAAAGCTTACATATATAATATTGCCACTTATAAGTCCTCTTTTGGTGAAACTTGTTGCAGGGAAAAAGTGTTCATGATGTATTCAGTTCTTACTTGAACACATGTCCTCTTCAGGGAAGCAGAACAATAAGAACCGAGGTATCTGGTTTTGGCAGATCAAATTGCTTGTACTTCCAACTTTTCATTGACATTTGCAATCATTTATATCTTAAATCTTGCGACATAATTCATCTTCAGGAGGCCATTTTTATATCCCTACAGTATTTCCAAGAGCCAATAAAGCGAGCAGCATAATGAGACAAAGGAAAGGTGTGCAAGTCACTCAGCTTTGGAAAAGCATAAATGAGATTGTGTTCCTGTCTGTTGAAATCTTTCAAGCAGCGTTGTTTTTGGGGAGTGACATGAATGGAGGATATCAATTGGTTTCCAAAATGCTTTCCTCTTAAAGCTTGTGAATTTTTCAATGAAAAATGGAAGCCATGATTAGTGTTGGAAGGAGTACTTCATGGAAGCAACTAGACACGGGATGGTCAAGTGATCAGGATAGAAACAAGCTGAAAATGTAGAATTTTGTCAAAAGGCACTATAATTTGTTTTCCAAATTCTTACAAATTTGATGAGGATATGGATGTCTAGAAATTATAATAACAAATCCTCTAACCATTGGGGCACTCCAAGAAAACACTGGTTGCATATTCTTTAAGGGCTTAAGGCTGTGTTTAGAAGCGGAATAGAAGATCGGGAATAGTTGGATTTGTTATCTTAAAATGTTAACCACTGAGCATGCCTTGGATTTTATTATGATTTAAAATCAAAATTATAGTTGTATGACAACTACTTCGGTTGGTAAAATTGCTATGCTCGGTTATCAATATCTGGATAAAAATCTAGCCTTTAACCGGATTTTGGTGGGAACTCCCATTATCCTAATTTTCTAAAAAAATTTCAATGATTAATAAAATAAATGGAACATGATTGCATCACACTAGGTGATTGGTGCCTTTCCGGGACTTGAACACGACATCGAGCATAAGTTGAACCTAGTTGACACGAACTCTCTTTGGAATGGCTTTAAATATTTTGGTACCTTAGATTTTCGAAACCGTTATTTTCAGTTATCATGACTCAAAGTCTTATTAAGATCGTCTATGACCTCCAGTATGCCGATTTTTGGAACATGGCAATAAGCATGACATTCCATAAGTTGACTTTCATTAGAATACCTTTAAATTTGTCAACATCCAAGTTTAGGAGGTGAAATATTTATGAAGTATGGCTCAAAGCTTGGCGTCTCAATTAGTTCTCACAAAATGACCACCAATGGAACAAATTTAAAGTGGCTTTTTTCAAACTTGGAATGAAAATAGGTGTCCACAGTTGACATCCTCCAGCTTCTTGGGCAAGTAGGGGGCGAGCTTGATTGTCAAGCTACTTTGGAGTGCTGGAACTTTTCATAGTAGTCTCCTTGACCTTGCCTCGTCTTATGGCATGTACACCAAACCTTAGCCCCCTTTCATTATCTTAAGAAGGAGGTGCCAATTCTAAAAACCTCATCAAAATTAACTTGGAGCACCTCCTTTTGGATGTCAATAGAACCAAATACTAAAGGTAACATGATGCCTTGCATTTTCAAGAATGCCTGATAGGGTGGCTGTGTGCTTTTGAAACTAATATTTCCCTGATAGCACCAAGCATGGTATATAAGTTTCATAATTCAACCATGTCTAGAATAGCTTTAGATGTATTAACATGAATAGATGGCTTCACCTAGATTTCAAATTCTCGACGAGTGAACCATACAAATGCTAAAATGCACCACCTTTTCAGGAATGCTTGATAATTGTTTGCTTTTAGAATTATTGATTGTAGGAACAAGACCCACACTATAAATCTCCCCTAACGTATGGGCCAGTGAGAATTTGGCATCTACAAGTTAGGATTCTATGAGGAATTCTAAGATAATAGATTATGTTAAAGCATACTATTTTTTTTATTTTTTTGATTTTTATGTGATTATCTTTTTTATTTTTGATGCAAGTTTTTTTATGTGATTATCATATTAGGAAAACATTGAATGTCGACCAAAGCACGTTCTGGGCTTTTCTTCACAAATAATAAATACCATACAGTGTATTGATGAGCAACTTGAAGCCATACAACTCGAACTTTATGCATTAAGATTTGGAAATTGATTACCACCTTAAAGTGGCGCGAGCTGGCTGGAATCAAACAATGGTCGACTTTTCCACTGGCGTCGACACTCTTGAAGGATATGAGATCTTTTCTTAACTAGGTCAAGGATTTGGTAGATAACCGAAGGTAAATAGAATGTAGAGGTGGTCTTCTGAATCTTCTTGTTCATATTATTATCATTATTTTGTTTGGTTTTCTTATGTTTCCTTGGAATCACTGTCGTTCTATCCAAAGCTTCATGCAAAGGTTTGTACTTGGTTTTTTTACCTTTTACAATGAATGCCAGAGCAATGGATGGATCATGAAGCTTTCTATAGCCCACATTTGTTACAATGAATTATAGCGGTGTGAATTTTTTTTTTAAAAATGTTGAATCTAATGAATATGTCCTTTTAGACCATTGGTTTGCTGCAAAGATTTGTTTCTATTGGTATAAGTTGCAAAGCCTCTTTACCATATAGAAAGAACCTAACATTAGAAAACTTATAGGGTCCATGTCAAACTACATTTTTTTTAGATTCTCATTGTGATCCACCACCAATAGATGTCGGCCATTATATCCTTATTATGTATTTCCATAAACATTGATGAATATAGATCACATTTTGCAACGATGAGTTTCTCCTTCACTTGTTTTTGTTAAAACATGATTTGAAGAGGATTCAGGGAATAAAAAATAAACTAGTGTGGTTTGAAGTTGTTATATTTGCTTTTGTACTTTATTCAATTGTGTTTTTTATTAGATTAGGTATATAGATATCTGCTATTTTTCTGAGTAACGTGCAAAATTCTCTAGCTTGAGCATGATTAGCATATTATATCCATTCTGCCCATCGGAAAAAGTGATTTGTTCTATGTGCACAAATGACTGGCTCAAAAGAGTTGGAAAAAATGAATTATGAAACTTTTATTCCTCTTTATTCCACTTGCAAATACAGACTAAGGTTGCAAAAAATTCCCTTCTTCCTAAAAATCAACGGAGACCTCATTTGACTGATTGAATTGGGTCTAAATCTAGACACAATTTTCTATTTAGGCTCAGATTTGCATCAGTCATAATGCCAACAACCTGAGACCAAGCCAGACCTAACCAAAGTTGCTTACAAATAGACTGATGTGTATGGTTGTTACATTTCTACAAGCCATATCCACATTTAGTTCTATAGTAAATCTAATTTTGGATGACTCTAGCAAGTCATATTTATTTTTCTTGTATTATGTCATATCATTTAGTGGAAAACCAGATGGCCAATAATGTGTTTGCTAGATCATTTTAAACCATTCTAGCTTCAATTAAAATAGGAATAAAGGTATTGATTAGGATTGCTAATACAGGATCATTCAAGTTAACTTGATGTCACTTCTTCATTATATCAGAAATTCAAAAACTTGGATCACTGTAAACAGATGCTTACATGAACTTAGCCTAGCATAATCTTGTCCAGTCTGAAGTTTCTACTATAGACCTGAGTATATATGAGGCTGAATAACTGGATCCGTATAAGTTTTGGAACCAAATATAGTTAATCTGGAACCACATATAGTTAATCTGTTCATTTTTCTGTAGGAATGAGATTATTCAGAAATCAGAATATCAAGATTAACTATACATTAATGATCATAGGCATGCATCAAGACAGCAATTCCAGTTTTAGGACGAAAATTTAGATTTACTCCAGCATGCGGGCAACTAAATCTCCGGCTGGTGGATGATATACACTGACCTATACAAGAAGAATTCCAAAGGTTTGCTTAATTTCCACTTGGACAGTAAACTTATTGGCGCCGCTGCTCCTGTTGTTACATTCTTGCAAGCTTGCAAATACACACCCTACTTCGTAAGTAAATCATATGGTCATACAAACTAAATTCTCCAAACACTGAAAACTGTACTCAACTGGGAGAGACAGACACATGATCAAGACATGCAGAAATAAATTGGTTAAAGATATTTCCAACATTTTTTTGGATCAAATGACAAAGCTTGTGCAAGAGAGGAACAATTTTATCATGAGAATCATCAGACCAGACACGAGCAGGAGTACAACTAGTAATCTAAAGGAAGGAGGCGGATGGCCGGCTTCCCACAGCCAAGCAGGTTTACTGGAGTTAAAAAAGCATATTTGTAAACTAAATGCAAAAACATCAAAAGCCAGGCAGAGCAAGCCCAAGTAGCATGATGTCAACAGCTAAACATCAGAAGAGCACTCGCGTTTGTCTCTGGATCTTCTTGAAACAAAAAAGAAAAAAAATGTGCAAATACATCCAGAGTCAGCAGTACATATTCAAATAAGAAGAGGTTGAAAAGCATCTGGAGATTGGTGTTGTTGTTGTATCTTCATGAAACAAAAGGCAAAAAAAAGCCTAGGACTCAGAGCTGGGTCATCTTGCTGAGGTCGAACTGATGGGGCCAGGATGATCCTCTTCAGCACTCATCATGTTATTGGCATGCCACTTTGAGAATCCTTCAAGAAGGGCTTCCCGCATCCATGGATGCCTACATTGCTCCACAGCTTCAGGAATGGTAAGCCATCTCCGATGGCGTGTGCTCTGTTCTGGCCATGAGCCAAGCTCCTCCTTGACATGCATAGCAAACATTGCAGCTTTGCACAAGCCTTCTGGGCAGAACTCATCTTGATGACTTTTGCTTTTGAAGTAATAGAATCCCAAAAATTCCTGAGATGGAAGCACGAACCAGTTTGCAACTCAAACAATAAAAGGAACAAGAGTTTGTAGAATCCCTTCAAGAATAAATAAGGTAGTTTGTAGAACCAAATAAACAAAACTTGGGCAATGCATGAAAGAAAACATCAGTAACAAACATAAAGCCTTCTTTATGGTGACAAAAAGAGAAGAATCAGCAAAGCCTTGTCACAAAATTTTGAGTTGAACATCATTAAATCTATGTATTTCAATCATTAAAAGGAAGGACTATTTAACACTTCGTTGTAATTTCTTCCCAAGCTCTTGCTCAAGTAAATAGCTTTATATTTAGTTAAGTAAACAGCTAGCAGCCATCATCCCTTTATCTAATATACTATGACTCAGTAACAAGTAAACATAAGAAAAACCAACAAGCATTATTAGAACCGATTTATTAACTCTCTTCAGTCTTTATAACTCAACGATAATATAGGTTCTTGGGGTACTGCCACTTTGGGTTAAGCTTTCATAAAAACTCCTTCCTTGAAACTTCCATCTACATTTGGTCCCTCCACATGCTCCATCCTTCTTATTCTTGATCTTCTAAAAGAGATCAAAACTGCTCTCTAATACTCAAGATCCTCAAATTTTCAGTAATCTCTGAACCATCTCAACTAGTGTAACACATGCTTACCCTTGTTGCTCCTTTATGTTTGACCTTAAATTTTACTGTGCCTCAAAGTACTTAGCACTGCAAAACAATGGTCACTAAAACTCATTAATATGCCAACATTTTAATGTGCAAATAATTATTTGGGCCTTTTTAATGTTGTTAAAATTTTCCCCTTAATTTTGAACATATTCCATCAGGTTCAAACCAGATCAGAGGCAATCCAAGTCTGAACAATCAACCCAAAAAATCTGATTTACCCCATCTGACAATCCAGACGTTCAGCTTAAGTTCAACCTTGATCAAGAAATGTAAAGAACTGGATACCCAATGTAATCCCTCTTCTTTTGGTTAGGGTTTGAAGGATGATGGAAGGATCGGGCATAGGAGGGTTAAAGGAGTCAGAAAATGGGGAGGAATTAGGAAGCATACTTGGGACATGGTGGTGGACAATGGTGGTGGCTGGTGCAGGACCCAAGGTTTGGAGGAAGACAGAGGGAGAGCGACAGACTGAAGCTTAGGTCGGGAAGTAAGATGGTTTATATGAATATGGTATGCCAGTGTTTAGTCTTGATCAAATTAGATTGGGTCATCATAGAGATATAGTCAACTCCAATCCAAATGCAGTCCGCTACCAGATCATTGTGAGGTTACCAGCTCCAACACCCCCTTCTATATTTGATTCAAAATCAGATCCATTTATAGGCCTAGCCACAACTCCACTCTGTCCACCCTGCCTCTAATGTTTCTTCTAAAGGTTCTGAAAATTCTTCAACATCTTCAGTGGAAGCCTGCAAGAAGCAACCATGTCATTGGCAGCCACCCCCATATGGTCGGAAATAGATTGTGCCAGGTAAAAGCTCCTAAACAAAGGATTACAGACCTTCAACCTCTAGTGTTTCTCACTTTCTCTATTATTAATTTTTCTCCTATCTGCAATTGATCAATTCACAAGTATCTCTTTGTTCT
Organism: Phoenix dactylifera; assembly: GCF_051530095.1. Lineage (NCBI taxonomy): Eukaryota > Viridiplantae > Streptophyta > Magnoliopsida > Arecales > Arecaceae > Phoenix > Phoenix dactylifera. The sequence continues at coordinate 22,499,630 of NC_143203.1, forward strand.
TACACCGAGAGAATGAAAAGAGTACATACAAGCAAATTCTACTGGCATAGTTTCTCCCCATTTACAAGAATACAACTTTGGACTTACAATGTGCATCTATAGAAGCACCTTATAGATGTTTACTCTGTAAAATTTCTAGTTTCTGGTTACCATATGAACTCATACACACTCCTATCCACCCCCCCTCCCCCCAAAGAAACTCTCCTAACCGCCTCCACCCAAATGCTCTACCCTAAACTAAAAACATTGACCCTACCTAGAGAAAAATAAAGCTCGTGTACCATGCATCGACCCACCACCTTGCTCCGGAATCCACTATCCTCCAAAAATTATCGACCTTGGTCTCCCTTTGCCACCCCTTTGCCTCCAACAGTCCTACCCTGCATCCCTCCACCTTGTATTTACTCATGGACAGTTAGGATCCAAAACTGAAAATGAAAACCCAAATATTATTGAAGTTGGATTAGATATTATGAGGGCATTTATAGATATCGTATCACAAGGGTGAGCCTAGGCGAAACAGTAAGGTTGCTTCATTGCGACCTAGAGCTTCCAGGTTCAAAATATGAAAATAGCCTCTGCACAAGTAGGAGTAAAGCTGCATACATTTGATTGTCCTCAGACCCCTCAATTGTGGAGGCCTCCTGCACCGAGCCACCTTTTATTTGTAGATATCAAATCACACATAGGGCCTGCCATATCTATTCATATTCAGTTTCAAATCCACATAAAGTATGACTCATACCCAGCAATTGCCTCCTCTACATGCCATGCCTCACTAGCATGGCACATGCCTTTTATATCTTTGGCCATGTATTGACTTGCTATTTTTTAGCATAATTCATATTGTGTGCCATGTGCAACTTGACTAAGTTGTACAATAAATTTTTGTTAATATTATGCAGTGTGTTTGCCATGATCTTTACAAGTGATAAGATATGGCTATTAAAGAGAATTCATAATGTACAATTTCTTTATAAAAATTTAATGCAAATTTTCAAGACTCACATGGTTTTTCATCTATAGATCTTTTTAATAGTCAAGACCAAGGTCCGCCGTACCGATACCGGTCGGCGTACCGGTGGCGGCCCAGACCGGTACGAAACCGGTCCCGTACCGGTCCGTACCGGGCCGAACCGGTCCGTACCGGTGGCGTACCGGTCTGTACCGGTCCGAACCGGTCCCGTACCGATCCGAACCGATGGCGTACCGATCCGTACCGGTCCCGTACCGGTTCTTCAACAATAAATTACCGGTACCGGATTTTACGCTGATCCGGTACCGGTCCCAGGCCGGACCGGTACGTACCGGCCGGTACGGACCGGTACGTACCGGCCGGTACGGACCGGTACGTACCGGCCGGTACGGACCGGTACGGCAGACCATGGTCAAGACCATGGAGAAAAAGTTTTCCTAGTGTACAATCTTGTAAAATTTCTAGCTTTTTTTGTTCAGAAGTAAGCACATTTAACTGGGCCAAGCGTCTACACTCCACACATGGCACAACTGCACTGGATATTGGTGATATGATAATGACACATGACATTTGAAACTTCAAGATTAACTAAAGTAGTCGATTTCATTACACTCTTAGAACAAATGATATAGGTTAGTATTAAATTGAAAAGTCAGCAAATTTAGAAGAATTTATTGCATGATTGCAATAGAGAATTGTGCCATACAAACATGCCAAACTGTATACTACATTCCATTTACTAAAAGTTGAAATTTTTTCACAATGTCCTTCAATGAAAATGTGTATATCACAGTGTAATCAAATATTAAATATTCGGGTCTGGTTTAACACATTGGTTGATCAGCTGGGCTAATACAAGTTTGCTGAATAGTGTCTCCATTCAAGCCAAAATTGATAAAATACTTTGAAAAATCCTAAAATATTATGAAGAACAAACACTATAATTTGATTGTGTTACAAGCATACCACTATATGAGTGCCTCATGATGGTGTACTCCATTATATATCCAAAGGCTCTACATATCACAGGAATATGCTTAAAAATTTATATGCCTTCAAATTTCAAAAAAAAAAAAAAATCACTTGGCTTTGAATTTTCATTATTAAAACTTCACTAAAATTAACCTGCAGGGAAATTAAAAAAAAAAAATTCTATCTAGGCTTCCTTGGTAAATTTCATTGTTGAGCTAATTAAACCTAATAATTTGTAACATGTTAGTGTCACATGTATAGTGAGCAACATTCATGTAAAATAATTAAAATCATTATATCTATTTTCACATATGTAACGATTAATACAACTAGATCAATTAAGGCGCATTCCAGGAAGAAAGAATAGCAATAACATTGATACCATTATATCCCCTCGAACTCCTGCTTCTTCAAGAGCTTCTCTTGCAGCAGCCTCTTCAACTGTTTCATCATTTTCCCATCCTCCCTGTGAAGACAAGATAATTAGAATATAAAATTAGAGCATCCTCATAAGTAAGAAAAATCAAAACAAGAAACCAAAAAGAAATACCCATGCATGGGAATGACAAGTACATAAGGATGAGAAACATAGTGATAACAATTTTATAGGAGTCCAGAATAAAATTACCACACCACAAACCACATGTAAAAAGGCCCTTACAAATATTGGGACTTAGCAAAAAACAAAGAACAGTTAGCAGGCAAGAATCTGCCAAAAAAATTAAACACAAGATTGTGGGAGCATCAAAATTGACAGAAAGGAAATATGTCATAGAATATATTGAAGTGAAAAAAATATCTCCCTTTCTCTTATCTTTAGCTGCTTCTAGGTCACTGTAGACATTATACTTCATCTACCACTATTTAGGACTTCGTCTACCACCACTCAGGAGTTGGCCAGAAAATTTGATAATCTGTTTTCACTTGGTGATGGAGCCCAAACCATGGCTCATAAAGATGACAGGAAAATGGAAGCCCAGGAAATAGCAACATGAAGGTACGAAAGTCGAGTTTTGGAAGCTAAGTTTCGTTCTTGTTCTAAAACAAATGGCAGTCAAAAATTAACGAGGTTTCAAAGTTCAAAAGCAATAGATTGGTCATCATTTAAATTAAGGTTTAGGTCGACCAACCTCCACCGGCAGCAGGAATCATAATTTACGCCAATCTCATAGAGAAGAACAATCAAAAATGTTTGCTTCTATCACCATAATTGGAGTCTATATGATGGAACAGTGATTTCACATAGTTATTATGCTGAAGCCAGCAATTAAAAATCTAAGAATCACAGAGATATGTACCAACCACAAAGTAGGCCTGCAAAAGGTTCATGTTGGATCAGTTGTTGCACCCAATCCATATAAGAATCACAACAAGAATTTGAATGCAAGCCTAATTCATACCTGTATGGGTCAGGTAGGGTAAGGTTTAATATTTATTTTATTAATCTACACATTGGTTGTTTAATTATATCATAAATATATTATACAAGAACACAACAATTAAACAACAAATAGCTTATTGCTAAAAGAAAATTCGTTACTTAAATTCAAGGAAGATTGTGCAGATTGTAGAATATATAATATTAGTTTCAGGTCAGCTTAGGTACAGAATGGGTGACTTGGTGATCCAAATTCTATCCATATTTGAAACAGGTTCTGTTTTCCTAAGCCTAGTCCAACTAATTTCTGTTTAAATTGGACCGGGCTATGTTTGGTTGTTTAATTATATCATAAATATATTATACAAGAATACAACAATTAAAAAACAAATAGCTTATTACTAAAAGAAAAATGGTTACTTAAATTAAGGAAGATTGTGTAGAATATATAATATTAGTTTCAGGTCAGTTTAGGTACAGAATGGGTGACTTGGTGATCCAAATTCTATCCATATTTGAAACAGGTTCTGTTTTCCTAAGCCTAGTCCAACTAATTTCAGTTCAAATTGGACCGGGCTATGTTTGGGTTGGTTACGGATCAAAAGCAGGTCAATCTAGTCAAGCAAAACAAGGATTTAAGTGCCACTGGCATGGACCAATGCCAAAAAAGCTTTTGCCATGCCATGCCATGCTGAGATGTAAAAAAGGAGGGAAAAAAGTCATAACAGACTCTTGACTTGGTACCTAGCCATATCAACCAGTGTTGGACTGGCATGGGTTGATACAGGTCACCACTACTTGACGCCAAGTAGAAAACCCAATAGCCTGGCATGGGCCTGCTCTTCATTCCATGCCAATAGTGATCTTTTAGATATTTTAGTTGCAAGTGATTCTTCTCATAGTTGGTTTGGCTTAGAAATGATACTAGTGCCTTCCGAAACTTTCTCTAATCTCCAACTAGGACTTTGTGGTTTACTCTTTAGCTAACAAACTCTACACTTAAATTGGTTTCAAATGTTATATAAGGAAACAGTTAGGTGTGTCAAGCTTATGCTAATGTAACCTCCTCCTTATGGTCGACCATGGTGATTAGCAATTCATTCAGTGGATGGAAAATAATTGTTGGAGCTAAAAGGATTTTCTGATGGATACTAAAACATTTCCAACTTCAATTTCTTCTGCTCACCTATCTATCTCAAGTTTCTAACTTTATCACTTTTGAAACCGTCCTCTTGAATGTTCATTGAATACAAAAGCAAAAGATCATCATCGCTATGGATATTAAGAGAGAGATGTTGCTAAGATAAGACAAACGATGCTGGAGGCATTCATGAAAAGGCCCAGATACCTAAGGTTGCAGATTATATCTTGCTAAAGATCTAGCTTTTCTATCCTTATTATTTTCCTCTAGACTAGAAGACAATAAAAGAACTTTTAGAGCAGTGATCCACCAAAGCATGTTAAAACTCAAACTAGGATTACACATATATTACTCATCTGTCTTCCAAAATTTGTCGGTTGTGCATCATTTTCTAAAGTAAATAGTACTAGATATTCATAAATTCCACAGTCTGGGGAAAATGCAATGAGGGGAAAGAAAACTTGTTAAGGAGTCTATATTGACAAGAGATGTAAATTGACAATCAGAACAGAATGGCATAGATGTTCTAAAAGATGATGGCAACTAAAAAGAGTATGCAGTATGATCACTAATAGGAAAAAAATGAATCAAAAACTTCATTTTGAATGGATTATAGGACAAATAACATTATGGTTTGAAGCAACTCCTCTAACTCAGTCAAATGGCAATTATGAAATTATTGTGCAGCATCAATCCCTCAAAGAGATAATACAAAATCATTTGTTTTATAATGACATTAATCCAGATGCATGAATCCACCTAGGCATTTTATTATCTATGATACTCATTTAAGTGATTGCCTTTATTCATTGAATAAGAACCTAACCTACACAACATAACTTTCCATCATGCTATTACAACACTGCTGTTAAATAATCCTCAAGATGCCACTATAGTTCCTTGAGTACTTAATAGTCTACCCATTCATATTGTGATTTAGAGTACAACATTCCTTAGCCAACAAATCCTTGTACAAGCCTCCCTCATATAAATCACACTATTACCAGCAGATATTTTCTTTCTAAAAACTAAAAAAAATATATTTGCCCAATAATGGAGCACCAGTCCTCTGACATCACTTCAAAACTTGCTTACATAATTCTCTAGATTTTCATGAACTAGCCTGCTTCATAAATCACAGCCAACCAAGGATATGCCCAAATGTTCGCAGCTTTAACAAGATCCTAAGAAGTCCAAGTAACCCATTAGGCATCCCGAAATAGAGACTCAACAAGCAAGTCAGAGCACCTTGACTACAGCAAATCATTCCAACATGACTTGTAGAGTCCAGTTTTACATGAAGTCATGAACCCATTAGTACAAAATATGTAAGGTGGTCATTTATGATTTATAACTGTTCAGGAAAATTTTAATGGAGCTTTAGCATGCTCCTTCCAGCTAAATTGAGTCCAAAAAACTCATTTGCCATCTCAAAATAGAGACTCAACAAAGAAGCCAGAGCACCTCAGCTTCTGCAATTAATTCCAGATTGACTTGTAGAGTCCAGTTTTACAAGAAACCCATTAGTACAAAATATGTAATGTGGACATTATGATCCATGCTCTTGAGAAAAATTTTAAAGGTGTTCTAGCATGCTCCTTCCAGCTACATTGATCCTAAACTTAAGTAGGTCACTTTAATGTCTGTTTGCTAAGGATATTTGCCACATTGCACCAAAAGTTAGAAATGGAACAAAAAACATATGAATAAAAAAAGAGATCCCGCAGTCAGGGTATATTTTTGAAAATGATTGGGCTGAATTTAGAAAGTAGTTGTGTGGAGAATGAAGAAGAACAATTAAGGAAACCAAAGAATTTAAAAGAAAGCAAGTGAATGAAAGTAAAATAGCAAATGAAAATAGATACCTTAGAGGTCACTTTGGGTGCATGGTTACCAAAAAAAATATGCGATCTCCCATTAGAGTGAGAATTTGCAAATATGAAACAGGGAAAGGGAGAAGTAAATGGTAATGAGAAAGCTACCCACTCTGCATTCCATATTTCCAAGATACCAGAAACCATCAAAAAGGTGATTTCTGGTATCAAGGGCCTATCCAATCCCTTAGACTTCACTCTCCCCCATCTCCTCACCTCCACAGATTCCATGCTGATGTATAAGATACCATAAGGATGCGGTAGTCACATATCCAAACAGCCCTAAGTAAATTTATTCCAGTAATATAATGACACTTGAATATTTACAGCTATTTTGCCCGATAAACTGAAATGTACACTGAAAACATCAAGAGCAAAGAACAATAGCGGTGTCCACTGCTTGCAGGAAATAGCTCATTGCATCGATTTCAAACAAATTACTTCACAAATGTATAAAGCCTGGAGTACACTTAATGCAGTTGCATATGTTAAACAACAATAAAAGACAGAAAAATAATCTATAGTCGGTTTCGGTGAGTTTTGGCAGAAAATAGTTGAAACCACTAAAACTGGACCAAAACTCACCGAAACTGCCAAAACTGACCACAACCCGAAACCAAGAGTCAATTTTGGTTCAGCCTCGGCAAAAACATATTGGCTTTGGCTGAAACTCAAAATCTTGTTCATTGTAATCAAAAATCACCGTGAACTGCAAGCATAAGCAACAGTTTTGATCCCTTCAAATTTTAAAATGATAAACTAATCATATCACATGAAACCGTATTTGCAAAACAACAACAATTTAATACATGTAATATGTACGAAATGCTGAATCTCAGAAATTCCTGATATGCTAAAATGTTATAGTCAGAAACTTACAAAATGTCATGGTAGTAGCTCTTTTTTTGACTACCACAGGGTAAAACCAATAGCCAATATCACATGTTGAAATATCATCACAACTTCAAGTTAATACAGAAAATATTTTCTTCATAAATGAATGATAGATAGTCATATGCTAAAGATGTATAAGAATCTCTGGTACATATATATCACATGCAAAACTAGTTGCAAGTTAGTCAAGTAACTAGACCAGAAGATATTAGTACTCTGTACCACCCATTCCAACCCATGTTGAATGATCCCTAGAAAAAAAAATATGGAAGATAATACTTCAGGATGCAAGCTACAAAATAGTTTGTGGGAATAATTGTACATAACATCAAGTTGTTAAGGATATGACACTTAAGCAATTTCCCCTCCCTCCATCAAACCTAATTATTCAAGAGACAGATAAAGGATTTGCATCTGCTCTCAATCACTTATTTGTGAAGGTTGCAAAAGTTGTTGCATTCTAGAATGTTATTTTATGGACAAGATAAGGTACCAATGAGTCAGACCAGAACCAACACAATTTTGACCAGATGCGAACCAATTTTAGGGCCAATCAAGTTGGGTCTCAGGAGACCTGCATAGCTTAGACTGCAGTCTGGTGAAGCTCATATCCAGCTCACTGGACCAAACCAGCCTTGAGCCAACAAAATTATATAGCTTAGGAACACATACAAACCAAACATGATAACTGACAAGAAAAGCAAGTGGGTTAATTTGAGATTCAAATTGTAGATCTAAAATATAATGACATAGGGTTAAGTTGGACTAGAGATCACATCCCTACATTTGCATGAATACAATAAGAAAACGAAAGGTTTACAGAATATGGCAAGACAGAAAGAATATCTGACTTGTTACGATCTTCTGCGTTGAAATCAAGAGTGCAGGTGATCAAGGGAGTGTTTTGAATTCAATTTGTGTATCCCAATTGCCCAAAATAATCATGCATGTTGATGAAACTTAGAAAAGACTCTTTCAGTAAAAAAAAAAGAAGAAGATACAATGCTCTTTTCTCTGCAATGCATAAGTGAAAAAAAATGCTAAATGCATGGAGATCCTCACCACCCCACCAACCTCAATTTATATTTCTAGAATTTCTTCATATTTGGCACAGTCGCTGCATTAAAGCAAGGGAAAGACAAGGACACTGCATTACAGATCTTGGAGAATAAAGAAGAATTTAGTTTTTGGTAACCTTGTGAAGTACTTTGTGATAATTAACAAACTAGTTGTAAACAATTAAATGCTCACCGAGAGGACGAAGCATATTAAATTATGCTGCCACTTAAAAGGAAAGGTAACATTGTGAAAAAAATCATGCCTCATTTCAGGATACATGGTATCCTTACAGATGCTCTCAGGTGATTAAAACATCAACCTATTTCTTCTATGTTCACGTCCATGTTCCACCTTGAAGGGAATATTAGTATACTCATAAAAACATAAGTATAGATGCACATAGGCATGTATATAACCCGATCATTTGTCTAAAACAATTCAGTTTCTTTTCTACTTCTTTGTCTACCTTCCTCCTTTCTAATTATTCGTTGTGATGATAACAATGTAGAGCGGGATTATCGCACCTTTGGAAACAAAAGGCCTGGTCCACTTTGTGAGCTTATCATAAGAACCTCAACAATCTTCTTGGGCTTAGAGCCACAACTTTCATCACACTTTCTATGTTTGAATGGTATACACCTGCAGAAATGTGTTAGAAAATATATTAGCAAAGCTATATATAGCAGTATAAATTAAAATTTCAAGAGATTTAGTTCATAACAACGTGCAAATTTATTAAAAAATTTTGTCACGCATCACCTACAAACCAAAGCACTTGAGCATAATATAAAAACACATCATTTGTAGCCACTTTGTTCAATGTGCACAGAAAAACATCTCTACAAAATTGTAAGAGTTATTACATTTTTTTGTGCACATAATATTATCAAGACCTGACTAGTTTTGCAACAATATTGTGCCAATGCAAGTTCAACATGAGAACCTCATCATGGTGATGTAAATGTCCACCATCTCGACATGGTACCACAATTATTACCACAAGCACAATCATAAGCTGTTTCCAGAAATTTGGGTCTACCTCCAAGATAATTTTCACATTTTACACGGATTCTCCAGCATTGAGAACGTCTCTGGATCCACCATATTTGGGCTCAATTATACGTTGCATTACTAGTATCAAGCAAAACTTTATGCCTTGCTGACATGCAGTGCCATATAATACCCTACATAGACTAACTAATTCATCAATCAGCAACACCACCATCTGCCTCAGTGATTTTTGCAGAATAGCTAGAATGCTAAAAACAGCCACCTGATGCTACAAACTAAAGATTGTTTTGGACACATGATGAGGTTCCATTCGACCTATAGTTAATTAGATCTTGCACGCATTCCTTCTTGAAGTTGCTTTCCACCCAAACTCTAGACTCATCCTAGGCTTTCCACTTGACCAATCATCTTAAAACTAATCGAAGAGGGCTTCAACACAAAAGGGACGAGATATCCATATCAGATTATGGTTTAAATCCCAACTCCCTAATTTTTTCTCCTTCACCAAACCATATCATTAAATCATGACAATGAAACAGGATCCAAAATTCGTCAACTGAAATCTTACATAATTCACCCAGACTCAACGCTCATCCAATAAAAAACAGGATACATAAAATTAAAAGGTAACAACGATAATTAAAGAAAAAAATATATAATAAGAATCAGCAAAACTGTGGAATGTAAAGAATCAAGCATAAACAAACAATCAATCAAACAATCTTCGAATCATATGTAATGTCGCCTTTGAAAAGAAGAATCGACAGCGAAAGTGACGATGACGAAGATCATCATGTTGCAACCACGACAACAACAGCAGCAGCAGCAGCAGCAGCAGCAGCAAAAACAATCAATTTATTCAAAAAAAAAGACAAAAACATTAATTAAAAAAAACGTAACCAATAAAATCGTTCTTGCATGTATGCATTGAAAAGAAACATGAAAAAAAAAAGTCAGAAAGCAGAAAAATTTTAAAATATATGTATATATAGGAACCGGGAGATGAATGGGGGAGAGGGAGGGACCCGGCAACAAGGCGACAACCGGCCTCGTATCGCTGCTGATGTCGACCCGTGCGGGCCACCAAATCACACATACTCTTCTCCCTTCTTACCCCCACCCCCTCGCTCTCCTTATCCTTCTTTCCTTCTTCGAAGCAAGCGAAGATATCTATCCCTGTTCACTCTTCTCCTCTCGCCATCCCGGAGATTCGCCCCATTATCTCAACCCTTTGGCCAATGCAGCGGCAACGGCGACGGTAGAAGAAGGGAACTCCGAAGCTAAAAAAAGAAGGGTGACGAGGGGAAGGAGAGAAGATTAGACGCAGATACGGAGATCGTTAAAAATGTTAAGAAATTAATAATAATAGTAAAAAATAAATGCTATCTCCAAAAGGAGTTGGGTGGGGCCGCTGGGTACGCGAAAAAGGTTCGGATGGAGGCCAAAAAGAAGCAGCTTTTTGGCTGCCCCGCGTCCCTCGATGACGACCGAACCAAAGCCCAGATGTTGAAAGAGTCTGTGGGAGACCATTGCGTGCCGCTTCCGTAGTCCCTACTACAACTCTCCACCCCTCTCTTGTCAAAAAAATCTCTGTCAATTTATTTTTTTATTATTATTGAGATTAATATGATATAATTTGATCTTTGTTCTCAAGGATTTGGACAATCAAATTTATTTGTTTATCACCTTACATTAGGAACCGTTTGGAGTCCTATAAATAAAGCCGCATGAACGAGCACGTTTGTTTGAATACATGCAACTTTAAGTTGCACAGTAATTGAATGGTCGTTTAGACTGCACCTTAGAGTTATCTTGTAATAAATAAATTTACAGTAAAAATTGCTGTGGGATAAACTCCAACGGCTCGAGTCTTCAAGCCCCCCCAACGGTATCATGCCTTTCCATCTCTTTGTTGTCTTTTTCCTCTCTCATCCTCGCCATCTTTCTTTTTCTCCCCCGCCCCCCGCCCCAAATTCACGTCAATGCAACTTGAGCGGCAGTGGAGCTCCAACTACAGGGCTCTAAACAACCCTTTAAAGATGAATGTGGTTTTCTTCTTGAGCTTATGGCTTAGTCATAGACCCTCTTGCTTTATAGCAGATCAAGGTTCAAAACTTGAGAGATTACACTCTTTTTTTCTAAGAAATTGTTTGAGGAAGATCTAACTTGAATAGAAAATTTATGAGAAATAAGATAAGGAAATAAAAAGAAGGAAGAACAACAAAAAAGACATAATAAAAATAATCAAGGTCCATATTTATCTATCTAGCTATAGCTATACATATACATATACATATACATATACATATACATGTACATACATATACATACATATATATATATATATATGAGGATTGATAATCTACTCTCTGTTATGGTAGGTTATCAATCGACCTATTTTTCCATGGATAAAAAATATTCTTACTTTTTATAACTCTCAAGGGTATTTTATATCTTTTTAATGTGGGATTATAAAAAGAAATAAAATACCCTTAAGAGTTATAAAAAGTAAGGGTATTTTTTGTCTAATAAAAAATGAGTAGATTGATAACCTACCATAATAAAAAGTAGGTTATCAATCCCTATATATATATATATATGTGTGTGTGTGTATGTATGTATGTATATGTATGTATGTATAGCTAGATAGATAAATATGGAGCTTATCATAAGAACCTCAACAAATGCATACGTAACCTTTGCAGCTGAGTTCATTCAAATCTGCTAACTTCATCCCTGTAACATAACACATACCCGTGCTTCCAAAGGATTGCTCTCCTTGCAAGAAATAACTATCATCAGCATTCATAAGCTTGAAGATTTGCACATTGTTCTTTTTAATCCAACTTTTGTATCTTTATTTGAAATGCTATATTATTTATTGATGTTTATTCTTAGCTGCGTTTCTTATTGAGTCTATTAAGTGATTGCTTGATGTTTTTTAATTACTATAGAGTATTTGCATCTATCTTCAAGCAACCTCATATCTTCTTTAGAGTCAATCTCTCTCTTTAAAATAATTGTGATTGCATTTGAGATTGTGTTTATGATCTATCTTTAAAAAATCTGTATATTCTCTGAAGTCAATATCTATCAATAACTAAATATAATTATATTTGCCACATTATTTTCAATTCCACTGCATAAGATTGTTTCTAGTGCAATTGAGCTATTCTCGTTAAAAAAAAGTAAAGATGGGCATTTCACCGTCTGTTATTCTTTTCTTGCACTCTTTCTTTACAATCCATATTTTTTTAGCAAGCATTTTTCAATATACACTCGTTAAATAATAAAGAACAAGCTTTGACCAGAAAGGGATCAAAATTATGTGTGCTTCTTTTCACATACATTGCATGTGTTTGAGGCATGAAAGCATCCAAACATTGGCAATCCATACAAATCATTTGCTTGTCGAGTCTTCAAAATTTATGGCAGCGTATGGCAGGATTTAAATTTTTTTATTATTTTACTATAATATTTGGATTAGCTTTCAAAGAAACTAACCAAATTCAAAATGGACTCTCCTTTTTTTTGGGCTTAAGAAAAGGGGAAGGGGGAGGAAGGGACGAGCCCATCCCCACGTAGCAGCTCCTATTGGATCCCCACCCCGCCAAGAGAATGTTCGATGTAGGCAGAAATGACCGTGTGTTGGGCATCCTGGTCGATTTCCTCATACCCTCCTCACCTGTGGGCCCGGCTCAGATACCTTTCTGGGCTCCGGCACGAACCCTTCGTGTAAGTACGTCACATCTGGCACCACCGAAGCTGCCAGCGAACCAGTAGCTCTTCCAATCCTCGTGTCTGAGCAGAAAGTATCTGGTCTCCACAATTTAATCGACGCTTGTGCATTTCGAATACTGAACCACTTGGTTGGAAGTAAGGCTCCATATTTAGTAGACTATTATTGATTGAAGATCATGGAGCTGAATCGGACTCAAACATGTATATCAGGGCATTTAATGGAAGAGCTATCATGATCTGATGAGATTCGATGGCAGCTAAACCCCAATTTCTAAGCTTCAAGAGTTTGCTTTTTGAACTTATTTTTAGATTTTGAGAACACCTCGTCAACCCTATTGAAGGGTTCCACGACTTTCTTGAGCTTCAATTAGAGGATGCGAGGAGACCAAGTCAAATATATTTTTACTAGAAGTTGTACGCAATGACCTTGATATTATCCCAACTGATCGAGCCCAAAGCGGCCAATCGACACTAAATATGTGTCCTGAAAAAAAAAAATCTAGGAAGACGGTTTTGGTCGGATACCATCCTTCCGTCTCCTCTCTCTCTCTCTTCGGACCCTCTTTCCCTCGCTGAACAGCCGTCATCACCCTTGCCGTCCCTTCCCCGTTCCCTGATCTCAGGTTTGCCCTCTAAATCCCCATCGACCCATATCTCTTCTCCCACCAATCGCCCTCCAATTCGATCATCCTTCGTTCGATCGATCGATCGATCGAGAAGTTTGATATCAATTCTTCTCTTTTCTCCATCCAGTTCCCTCTTTATATTGCTAAAAGATCAACCACGGTTCTGTAACAATCAAATTGGATCCAAACCATGCCCTTCTCCCAACCTTGCCGCGCTCCCGCCGCCGACGCCGGCGGCTACCACCACAATTACCACCGATCGGCCTTCACTCGCCCCGCATACGAAGCCGCCGCCGTCCCCAGCCTCACCCATTACCCTCATAGAGATTACGCCTACAGAAACCACCAAGATTACGCCTCCAACCATGCCGCCGCCTACCCTGGCGCGCCGCCTCCTCTAAAGAGGAGGAGGTCCGACGTCTCCATGCGGGACGATCATGCCGGTAATCGGTACTGCAATGGGGTTGCCGGCGGCAATGCCCTGTCGACGAGTCACGTTTCTTTTCTGCAGCCGAGGAGGCATGATGTTGGTGCTGTTCCGGCGCGCAGGCAGGCGGAGCCGGCAAAAGTGGAGGAGGATGTGGCGTTCATGTCGAGGGATGAGATCGAGAGGTGCTCGCCATCGAGAAAGGATGGAATAGATCCTGTTCTTGAAACGCACCTGCGGTACTCGTACTGCTCGTATCTTCAGAGCCTTGGGATGAGGCTCGAGCTGTAAGCTGCTGATCCTTCTGTGATCTTTTTATGATGATCTGCATGTTAGAATTGCAATTGGTCATTAGGTCTTATTTCTATCTAAAATATTTTGATGAAGAATTTTGATTTGTTGGATTTCAGGCCTCAAACTACAATCGGAACTGCTATGGTGCTCTGCCACCGATTCTTTCTTCGTAGATCTCATGCTTGTCATGATAGATTTGTGAGTGTGAGGGCTTTTTTATCTGATGACTGCCCTTCAAATTGGTGGATAAATAACTGAGAATATAATTATTTGTGCAAGCAGGATACATCGTAGCTAGTGTTTGTCAGATCAATGCATTGCATTTTAAATAATTAATTAGAACTCAAGTGTTCACATCCGATGTTTGGTTGTGACTTCATGATTCCTTTTTTGATGCCTTTCCAATATTGTGGCTTTCAATCATTGTGGCCTGCTTTCTATTGTCTCCCTTCTTTAATTATTTTTTGTGCTTTCTTGTAGAACCCAATATCATATGTGAAAAGTTCACTCGTCCAATATAGACATAAAAAAGACTGTATTTAACTCTTAGTTATGTTTATAAAAAAAATCTCTGTTCACTTCTGCTCCAAGGTAGCTAACTTTCTAACAGAACAAGTAAGAATAGTATTACAATTCGGCGCTCAAAATTTAATATTTGAATGTAAAAAGGTGCTCCTGCACTGTTGCTCTCTTCAAAAGCAGCTCCTTCATAAAGGAGGCCACAACATTATTGCATGAACTCTGCTTTGAGTTTATCAAAAGTCTGTTGGAATTTGGAAAGCTTTTTAGTGCACGAACCAATGGGAGTTATTTCGCTTTTTGCATTTTTATGGTTTTCTTCTAGTAAAACCTTTGAACTTCTTTTGCATAGCTTCGTAATTTAGCTAATGTGCTTACGAACACCTTTCAACTTGCGATTCTTTTGTATATAACCTTGATTTGTCTCTTATCGTTGTGGACAATCCTAGTGCATCCAATAGACCATGTTATTATAATTCACAATGAAAAACCAATTTTTTAACACTATCAAACATCTAAAAATATGGGGAATTAGATCTCTCATACATTGCTCAAGTCACGAATATAACATAGTTACTTTCTAAGCAATCAACTAATTGTGAATCAAACGGCTAATCTGCATGAGTTGAATAATGAGAAGACTAAAATCTGCATGAATCTGATGATATCTGCAAGATCAAACCCACAATCGGACGTCCTTGAACCATGTCAGTACTGTAGGCAGTGTCTAGCATCTCCTCTTGTGCATGTAGACTCAATCTGGACCTATCATAACCTTTTATCACTCACTTTATCACTAAGAAACTCTTGATTTGTAAGAAATTCATAAGAAATTGCTCTATCCTCCATTTGATCTTGAACAATCTTTGAGAATTTCGTGAGTTTAATAGTCGAAATGTTCCTTTTTAGTACCTTTAGTCTTCATGTTTATCCTTAAATGATAAAACGCTGCTTCATCCTTCTTAGATGTAGGTATTTTTTTCAATGGGCAATAGTTTTTAATGTTTACCATCACCATAGAATTATATAGAAGCCTGAATAAATCTGATCATGTGAAAACATTGGAAATTAATTGCTAAAATGTGCCTCCCTTATAATGATGGATTAGATATTATTTTTCAGATTCATTTTCATATATGAATCTATCTAGATATGCGTACAAATTATAGCATATGACTAATATCCCTATTCGTATTTGTGTTCATCTGAGAAACACTCATATGGATATGGATTTAGTAATATCCGATCCGTATCCAATATCCAATTCCATCTCTGGTTTTGGTTATTTTTATATAGCTATCATAAACTCAAAGTAAAGTAAGTGACAAATAAATATATCTTTGGTTTAATCTTATTTTTACGTAGTGACATCTTTGATTTGGTGGATTTCATCCTTAGGAATGAATTTTTAATTCAAAAATGTAACTTAGCAGAATTATTGGGATCCACTAAAGCAGCTAGATGATCATTTGGGTGCAATTATATCTTATTGCTTTTTCTATGAGATCATTTGTTTTTTTCTAAAAAAAAAAATTGGGAGGTTTACATATTTAGAACGAGTGAAATATAAAATGGAATAATATTTTTTTCTGTAAAATTTAACTATCTGAGTTGTATCAGCATTTATACTCATATTTGTCAATATCTTTTGATTCATATCTGAGTTTATTTATAACAAATGTGGATACAAATTTAGTATCCAATTAATATCTGTATTAGTATTCGTACTTGCCAAATAAAAACAAATATGCATATGGATTCATTGATATCCAATCTGGTTTCAGCCCTAATTCCTATTACACAACTTATCACAACAATTTATTTGTAATGCTCTTATAAATAGTAATGCCCCTTGGCCTGTTGGTTCTTGCCTTACCCAACCTCTTCCTATCTTCCTCACTGGCTCTTTGTGAGCACCTATGTCCAACTCTTCCATTTTCCTTTTTTAGCACCCTCTAGAAGTAAGAGCACTGCAATCACCTAACCCAAGCCATCAACTACATCCACATTGCACCACCACTCCCCACCTATCCATCATTCCCGTCCATCTGTTCTATCCTTTCTCAATTCATGAGATTAGGATGGAGAAAAATAGAAGATAGAAAAGGAAAAGGGTTATTATGATTCAAACAAAAAATGAAAAACTCTTCCCACTAGGTCATCGATGTTGCTTGCTGCTAGAACAATAACTGGCTGTCTACAAATGCTGGGGTTCATTTGGTTGTGTCAATGAAGGCTATGGCACTATAGTGCTATGAGGTATTGGGGGCATAGGAAAGGAGGTAGAGTTATTGCCATCATCTTTTTTAAACCTATGTTGAGGGGTTTTATAGGTCTTCATGGAATGAAGATTTACCTGCTCAGGCCTCTTGCCTAATCTAATTTCTTATTTTAATGAAATGTGGTCATGTCTCAACTGAATTATTGATACCTGGTCCTATGGACCTGTTTTGTTGAGATGGCATATAACCTAAGGTACAAGAATAAAATGGAATAAGAATTACCTACATCATCTGGCTTGATCAAGCTATTACATACTGACCCAATGGGGCTGGGCTGTTGGCTAGACCAGTTTAAATTTGTCTTCAATTAAACTAATCGCCAATCGTACCCCTCAATGTTTTGGACTAACCGGTTAGATTGAATTCAACAAGATCAAATTACTTGAGTAGAAATGTCTTGGCCAAGCTTTTTCAAACCAGTCTTGCGTCTCAACAGAAATCTTGAAAACAATTTGCTCACCAATGAGCTAATAGTATATCTTTTATAAACTTTTCCATTGATAACAATGATACTTGTGAAATTGGACTATGTAAGATCTGCTTTTGAAACTTGAATGCTGGCCATTTGGCTAAAGAAGACATGCTTAAATGAACATTCATTTATTCTAGCTGTTTTTTTCATGGTTCTCTTTGTGTGTTATATACTAATTTTAAATTGGACAAGCAGACTTAAGAAGATTGAGAGTCTTTCTTTTTAATATTAGTTTCCCATCAGGGTTTGGTTGTAACAAATTGAAATGTTGCTCTTTTTCACATTTAAGCTTTGATCTTAATATTATTCGAATCATGTGATATCAAAAAAAAATTTGTGTCATGGAAAGTGGATACTAAATAGGCTTTTTCTTTTTTTACCCATCGAAGTTCCGATTGATCAGTTGCCAGTTATAGTTACCCTTCCCTAAGAAACTAGGATTCAATTCAATTTACTTAATGAAATACAACCATGAATTTCCAATACCAAATATTAGAAAAGTAAACATATGGGCCTTTTAGACTCTCTTCTCATTGACTGATGTTGTATTTTTCTATGTAAAATACTTGCTGATGCAAACAACTCTATGATACATCCTCCTTCTTGAGGTTTAGAGATCCCACCACCTCCAACTGATTTTTAACACAATTCTTGTGCTATCATATGTGTCTCATAGAATGATAATTATAGATGGAAGTCCAAATGCTTACAAAGTAATAAGGAATAGTAACAAGGTCAAAAGGAAAAAAAATTGTTAAACTTTGGCTGCGTGAAGAGAAAACTTAGATACTTTGTACTTGACTACTTAGTTAATGCTTTTACCTTGAACAACAAATAAAGATCTATGTTACATTATTGCGAAGCTTCGATATCATTCTTGTAACTGCTTAGCCGGAGTGGTTACCTCCTGTACATCAGCAGACCTCATTGATTTCATGGATTCGACTTGAGATCTGCTCTTGCTAATGGCAGATTGTTGTTTGTGTTTCTCCCAAATTACTAATTCATTAGTTTGTCTGTTAACAATCCGGCTTTTTGTGCAGTTGATTGCTACAGCAGCTCTGTTCCTAGCAGCAAAGTCTGAGGAAACACCATGCCTACTGAACTGTGTGCTAAGGGCATCCTTTGAAATTTCTCAGAAACAGGAATTTGCTTTCTTTCCATATTTGCTGCACAGTGTAAGTGTCAGTAGGCTTTATTCAGTGTTCTGATACTATCAGTCTATAATGTCTTGCAGAACTTGCCACAAGCAGGATATATAATTTTTCCAATGTTTTTCCTTGTGTCTTTGTAACATTATTATTATGGTAGTCTCAGCAAGAGCTAGAAGATTTTTTTTACTTTTTAATTCAACAAATATTTATCCTTGGCTTCAGATGTGTAATGCATGGTTTGTCTGCTACTCTGCTGCCTATTTGCACATAGTTTGATAGTATTGATATGAATCCAGTCCATTTTTGCATTTGGATATGTCAACAAGTATTTCTATTTGAACTTACATTGCTACTGGTTCTTTTAGTGGGGACTTCTTTTTGCTGCATCATATTATCTGTATGACCTTTATATATTTGACTGTACTTTTTAGATAACTTGTGAATGCTTTTATATCAAAGTTCTAATAATAGCTGAATTATGTATGTGTCTTGTATACATATATGTCTGTTTAAAATAAATTTCTAAAGACATTCTTAAATATATGATGTAAGATGTCTGTCTTGTGAAACTTACCAGTATGTGGAAATGTGGGACTGTATGTTGCATGGAAAAGGGCAAACACCTCAGATTCTAACACATATACTACCTTACAGCTCATCAAACTATTAAGACAGAGTTTGATATTATATCAAGGAATATTTTCCATAATGTTTTACGTATAAGTGAAGTACATAACACAGAAATGTCTCTTTACTTTGTTTAGAGAACTAAAGATTTTCAGCGAGGAGAAATGACTTATAACTGCTAGGTAGAAGACCTGGTTGGAGTTCATGACTTTGAAGATGATTAATATCATTAAACTTCTTATCCCTTGCAAGTTAGGTATGCGGGTCCTGAGGAGACACCAGCAATTTGCTCATGGAAAGAGAGGTTTAATGCAAGGGTTCTTAGCTTGCTTGAAGTTTGATTTTGGTATAATAGTCATTATACCAGATATTGGCAATGCATGAATAGCCAAGTTCCTTCTGCAAATTGTAGTTGTTGTTGTGTAAGTTATAACCCCGACTTGTTTATGCACATTCTATAATAACATATGTCTAAAATTTTTTCCTATTTTAATTTGTCAAGTTTTGCCTTTCAAGAGAAGGAAAATACTACCATCACAATATATGATACAACTTGTTAGCATTCTTCTAAACATCAGATATTTTTCACGCTTTCTGCTACTTAAAGGACTATATCCTTGCATTTTTGTTTGGTCTTATGCAGAAATTTAAAAGTTTCTAATTTTGAACCTTGCCCTTTTTAGATAAAATCCGATATATCAATTTTTTAAATATAGCTGGTGTTATATTAGTATTGTTTCCTTTGTACTATCATTTTGTCGTACTTCTCTTTCTTACTGATGACTAGTTATGAATTGCCTGTTCTATATGCATATTGTTTCACCCAGAAGATATTTATTTGTCACAGAGAAGCTAACTGAAATGCATTCACCCATATGTCAGAAATGCTGATTTTAACTTATTAATTTTTTTTTGCTGTTTAGCAGGACTGGTTTGAACAATATCGTGAGAAGGTTATTGAGGCTGAACAAATGATATTGACAACCCTGGATTTTGAACTTGATGTGCAGCACCCTTATGCTCCACTTAGATCTGTTCTTGACAAGCTAGGACTTTCACAAACTCTTCTTCTTAATGTCGCCTGGAACTTGGTTAATGAAGGGTAATCATTCTAGTTGCCGCATGTTCTTTGTTGTGCTGGTTTCATTTTATTGGTTTCTTATGAAATGCAATTTAGTAGAAGTTCCAAATTTTCTTGGCGTGAACAAAAATTTAAAACATTCGGTCCTTGTTTTCTGTTTGTAATAATGCACAGGACTTAAATCTATTTCTTTGTTTTTTGTTTTGGATTGTTGCTTTTGGTGTTCCTATGGGATATTTCCATACCACAGCCAACGGTTTCCCTTATTATCTGCTGCTATACATTTTATTACTTTCTGGCGATAGGCCAATAAAAATAAAAAATTATTATGAAGTTCCTATTCTTGTATGTGCTGCTAAATTATGGGAACAAGAAATACTACATCATGGTACGTCGTACCAGCCCGAACCGTGCGATATGGGGCGTACTGTACCGTACCAGTTCGGTACTGGTATCTGGTATGGGTGGTGTACTAAGTGTCGGTACGCCAAAAAAATTTATACCATACCGTATCGACACTGTGCTAATGTGGCACCGGTACGGTGTCCGGTACCGAGACGGTAAACATTGTATTACGTTATACCTCAAATGGAGAAATGCTATATTATAACTCAGATGGTCTTGAAGCAATCAACCTTTGGCTTTGTGTCATCAAAAAGGTTAATATTGTCATTGTTGATCGTCAAACATCACTTTAACATTTGCTCCTTTTTTCTAATATTCTATGGTTTATGCTTCTTTACTTTTTTGATAAGGTGGAAGAGCATGTGAAAGGTAGACGATGCAAATCTACAACCCCCCTAAGTAACAGCTAGAGTTGGTTTCCTTCCTTTATATGCTAGTACACAGTAAAGCATTTACTGGAGGATCTTTCTTTGTTTTTAATTTGAGCTATGCATTCATTCTAATTAACACATCATGGTATTTGATGCTTAAAACCCAAGGTTCACAGCAGAGAATGCTTAAATAATTTGTTTTGGATATTGTAGGACAACCAAGCCTTTTGGTGCTCACACCTAGAATTTTTACAATAGTTGCGGAGTTTTGGTTAGCTTGCTTATTGCAATTCCCGATCATCAGTATATGGTTGATCCCTCACCAACAAATGTCTCTGTCACTACACATATCTATGCTGCTTGAGAGCTCATTGATTTATGACTGTATTAGCAGTTAGGCGTGTGCAATGCATGTTTTAGAAAAAATAATCAATATGACATTTTTGTGATTTTTAGTTCTCTTACCAGGGAAACAAAATATAAATAATTGAAAAAATAAGTACAATATAAAATAAAATAAAAAAATCCAAAAAAATAAGAAACTGATTGAGATATCCGATTCAATTTTCTTTCCGAACATATTTAGATATTTAATTACATCTCCCTTCCTTATATATTATTTTGATTGGGACATCTGGTTACATCTTCTTTCCTAATATATTAAGATATTAATTGCACCATCTTTTGTAATATATTACAAAATTTGATTATATTTTTCTTTCCTAATATACTATAAATGGGAGAATTATATATTTGATTATATTTCTTCCTAATCTAATTATCTATTTTTATTATTTCTTGGAGATTGGGAGACATTTTGAATTAAGCTAAGGGTATCTTTGTGCAAAAAGTTGACAGACTGAATCTATATGAGAATATTCTGAAATATAATAACGTTTCTTTTCAATATACTCTAGAGGCATACCTTTATGCTCTTTTGTGCTAAGAAACATTCTGACAGAATCAAGGTCAATACCTGAATTTGGAGTGGTAGTGGAGTGCATTTGGGTGGGGGAGCATGACTTCATTAGGTTTTAGGTGTGAAAGTGCCTAGGATTCATCCATTTAGAATTCTGTGTGTGTGAGAGAGGGAGAGAGAGAGAGAGAGAGATTACTGGTCTCTACCTTTTGGCTATTACACTCAAAAAACACAAAATGTTATGATCTAAAAAATTGATTGAAAATCAAAGATATTTTAGGAAGTGATGGAAGCATTAGAATATGTGTGGATAGATTCTGAAGCAGATGTGGCATCTTAGGTAGATGTCTCCAGCTTCCAAATTTAAATATAAAAGTTGGACTTTCATATAGAAGCAGCAGTTTAGTGTATCTAAATTAAAGTTCGGTGATCTATTCTGAGATTTGGGTAGTAGGCAAAGGAGGTGTTCTTATTTCTATGTTTCACTTCTAAAGGATATTTTGTGGAGCCATGTCATGATGATCACCTTATCCATGCAACTTTAGATGTCATCTGGTTTGGTGCCATTAAGTGCCTGCGCATCACAGGCCACCTGCCAGTGACATGATAACATGTGAAAATGCCACCTTGAAAGAATTGCAACAGCATTGGCGGATAGTTATCATCAGACATACTACTGAATATGTCATCTATTTATTGTACACATGAAGTAGTGACTCGGCAGTATAGGGGAGTATTTCGTTACTTGGTCTAAATATTTAGTGTATAAAATTGCTAGGCAGACACTTCTTGTCCTCCTTGTTCTTCTGCTTCTTCTGCTTTTGCTTAAGGAGTCCACTATGAATCTATGATGTTCAGATTCCTCTGATTTTTAAGGGAGAAATTCAGGTACTGGTGAATGTTTTGAGCCCACTCTTTTCCTGTCCTATCTCTTATTTTCGAGATTTGTCTTTCACTAAGATGGTATTTTTGTAAAACCTGTAAATAAGGGTATATCATTCAAAAAAAAAAAAAAGAGAGCATTTTCAATCACTTCTTCTGGGTCTTTAGATGAACTTCCAGATTCCAGACAAATAAAACATCAAGGTACTTGATGTTTCCTTTTACATGTGTTATATACTTTGAGTTGTTGTAAGTCTTGAATGTGTTATTTTTCTTGCAATTAACTGTGGGAGATTTAGAGGGCAGGCCTTGGTGCAACGATAAAGTTGCTCCATTGTCACTGGGGTGTCACGAATTCAGAGCACAGAGACAGCCTCTCCACATGCAGGGGTAAGGTTGCTTAGTTCTAACCCTCCACAGACTATGTGGCGGTGGGAGCCTTATGCGCTAGGACATCCTTTTTTATTAGCTAAGGAAATAGTTATATATTTTTCGTTACATTTTTAGTCGTTCCAAATATTGCCATGTTTTTGCCAAGAAACTATTTATTTTATACATTGTTTTTGCCTAGTATGGCATATTGATCTTTTGATATGGCATAAATTGCAGGGTCATTCTTCACGAGAATCATGTGCTCACCTGTGTGATATTCTTAGCTGGAGCATTCATATGCTGTTCATGGAAAGCCTTTTTTTTCTTTTTATGCATTTGAAGTTGAGCAATAGTGCAATTTGGACATGATTGCATGGAAAATCTCAAATCGATTATCCAGTTGGTTATTATTAATGACTGATAGATCTTCAGAACATGTTTCACTTGTAGTGCAATTCTGTTCATTCTTCCTCCTTGATTCGTGATATCTGATACTTTTAGGGTCATTTCTCCTTGAGTTTCACCATCTGGCTCATGAAGTTTGCCTTCCATTTATCTTTGAGTTTTATCTAAACCTCTTTGCCTCACTCATGTCATATTCCAATTTTATTTTCTTGTCCCATATTTCTTATTTGTTCAATAATCTCTGCAAACCTAATTTTTATATTTACTTTTTGGTGGTTCAGCATATCTGCCTTGCAAAGCCAACCAATGACATTTTTCCCCCCAATTCAGAGTCTGGGTGAAACTTACATTAAATGGATGAAGTTTCAATATACACTTTTGTCTTGGTTTCGCTTCTTTTTTAGTCAATACCTGTCTCCTAATTTCCAAGCAATGGAGCATACATGCAAGTACATCAGTTCTCTCTATTTTGCATCGTGCATGCATGCAACACATGAAAATCCCTAGGCAAAAAAAAAATCTCTATCATAACTTGAATATATTAACTTAACTTAAAAAAATAAAATGAAAGATAAACCCTAAGAATCATCAATGCATGAATTATTTGATGATACAGTTTTCCAGATCGATTGCTGCTACCTTCTTAACCTCCCAGTATGATAACGATGAGGTAGCTGAATAAATTTATCTTCCGATCCATTTAAGAGGATTCTTGTAGGTGACAAGCTGCCAGCTGCCCTACTAATGAGACAATGTTTTCTAAATTTTGTTAGTTGGATGTACATATAACACAATGAAATATGTGCTATGTTACATGAAAAACTCCAACAGTAAAACATATTTTGTTACTAGATTGCAGCTATTATGTTATTATTATTGTTTCCATTTAATCAAAAGATTTCATTTGTCAATCTGTACAACATGGCTTATCTCCTACTGGTTTGTAAATTATGAAATTTGGGGTGAGGAAGTGAGTGAGACTTCTATACATCATTCAGTCTTCTATGACCTGTGTGGTTCTTTGTTTTATAGTTCCAAATTGCACCTTGCCTCAACCAAGTAGTTGAACCCTATATACTTATCTCCAACTTCCTAGGCGCAACACAGAGTATGGAAAGGAAATCTCTTTATCATTTTCAGAAAGCACGTGATACCCATTCGCATTTCAACCTAATCATGTTTGAAAATGTAATAGCAGTTCGGGAAAGCATGCGCATGGTCACTATCTTGGCATGGTGCTGGATATCTTATTAGTCATTTGTGAAATATCATTGATAAGCAGAAGCTAGAAGCATCCATGGGAGAAGCTTTTATTCTCTCCTCTGTGTCACAAATCTCACTTACTTTTTCTGATTGAATATTGTTTTTGGATTCGGGAAGGGCAATTGCCCCTGGAGCATTCTTGGGTCCAGTCCTTGATGCATAATTCCCAAAGGCACATCATACTGCTATAGATTAGCACTATGACAGCATTTCTACAGAAGATTCTCAGATAGTATATCACCTGGATGGCTGCTTTGTAGTTGGTAAGGATACATTGGCATGATGGCTTGTTTAGCTTCTTGTTATGTGAAATCATTCTGCTGTTTTAATCTTTGTTGCATTTGAACTGATGTGGCTTTTATGTTGATGTGGAAATCACACAAGACTTAGACTTACCAAAGAAACAACTTTAAGCTTTTCTGTACATGCCAAATGATGGTTTGCCTATTAGTTTGTTTTCTTCAGTTTGATTGGTGCTTGGCTTTAGAATTTGATTTATCTCTTTCAATGTTTGTATATTTTTTCAGACTAAGGAGCTCACTTTGGCTTCAGTTTAAGCCCCATCATATTGCTGCTGGGGCTGCATTTCTTGCTGCCAAATTCCTAAATTATGATCTTGCTTTTCACCCGAGTTTTTGGCATGAATTCCAGACAGCATCATCTATTCTTCAAGGTAGTGGAGTTATTTTCTGTAGTTTGAGAGCCTCATTGATCATCTTTATAGATGCCATTGTAAGCATCATTTTTCAATTTAACTGTTTGCTTTGCAGATGTCGTGCAACAGTTGATGGAACTCTTCTAATGACACACCAGTACTCTTACATGTTTTACTAAAGGTTTGTTATGCGCCATATTTATATTGGATAAAATATTTTAAATATAAGGATCTCAAGGTGCTATCATGTGAATGTGTCAGCTAAATATCTGCATAATGCTTCCTATAATTTTTAATCTGTGGAAGCTTTTTTATTCTTAAGGCTTAAGCTGCTTATGGTACTATTTGTGCCTATTAACAACCTTTAACATAGCTGTTGGACATTCATAGTTTTACTAAAAGTTGATCTACAATTGCCACATATTGACTTCTTGGTTCTACTAATCTTTCTCCTGGCCTTGTGAGGGAACAAAGGTGCTATGCATCTTGTTGTTAACTGGTGCTCCAATGGTGCCTACACATTGAGAAATTAATCTACTTAGAGTGAACGGTGAAACAGGAATTTGGGTGATTTAATGTTATGGACATGGTTAATATACATTTCTGCTGAATCAGTGACTAGAAGTTGTCCATTTTGCACCCATGAAATTAAAAGAATCTGCTGGTATTAGCCCTGACAAGTTTTTGACATATGGCATTACCCTGGTTATATAATTGAATGGCAAAGCAGGAGTCTTGTTGACTGGTCTAACAAGATTGGATATGACTTGCTTGTGTTTATAGGCAGGATAATATTCATGTTACAACAAACGGGTATCAGCTGTTATAGACTGCCAAAGGCTGGTACCAATTAGCTTATTGCAGTGGTCTCTGAATGATGTGTTGGATGAGAACAAATGTATTTGGGACTTTAGCCTTCTCACCAATTAGTACATGTCCCGTTCGCATACTTCTAAAATGATGGATCCTATCAGCTAGAAGCGCAAATGCTTCAAATTGCATCCAGTGTTTGTATTGGATAACTATTGAATATTGATGCTTGTTGGATGTTGCTATAAATATACCATATATTATTTCAAATTATTCTATTTTCTATTTTTAAAAAAATGATATTTCTTACGTACATGCAAGATAGTTTTCTAATATCTTCAGTATGACTCGCGGCATCAGTTTTGATGCATGTATTGATACCATGCCTGTACAGTGTTGGTAATGGTCGGTTTATACTTCAGACATTTGGTAGTCTCCTATAGCAAGTATTGATTTGCTAATAATATGATACCGGTACTAGACGGTATGGTCGAGTATAGTGAACCATGGCCTCCAATAATGAGAGGGGAGGGTTCATTTTTTATTTCTTTTTCTTTTTCATGATCTTTAAGTTTTTTAATGGTAAATGATTAATTTAAGAGTTTATGATGTTGACATTATTGTCAGAACTGTTGGCTGTAATTTATGGCTTTGAAGGATGATTAGATGATATGGTTTGTGGATGTTGATGCTATCGTACAAAATATGAACTTTGTTTTCGATAACATGCTATTATATATATACATACAAACTATACTGTATTATATTTTGATGAGATTTATTCTATTTATATCCAAATCTGTATTTGTACTTTGTTGCCTCTAGTGTCCAATTCATTCTTTTTTTCAAAAAAAAAAAAAAGCAACAAACTTTTTCCTTAAGAATTACAATGGTAAAATGCATCAATCCGCGGCCTCATCCAAGTGGTTTTCGTTACAAGTGGGGTATGAACTAGCTGAGTTGTATTAGTATCCAGTTCTTGGTTTTATGATTTTATACTTCCCTCGGACGTATCTGTGGTTGAACTGCAATTCATCTGTGTTTCAATTCTTTGTTCGTATTTTTTTTTTTATCATTGTTTTAACATTAAATTTCATGTCATGAGGTAGACTTTGTACCCCTAAAACGTTGCCCAAGCCATAACCATTAAATCCTGTCCAGACTGTATAGTGATGCAGAAAATTTGTTCTCTTATTATATGATGATTAAGGCCTTGCTTTAAGGAAAATAGCTTGGTGATTTTGTTGAGGGCTCTTGCAACCCATCTGTCCATGAAGGTCTAAACTCACTGCTTGGGGTGTCGAGGATGTTCACGTATATCCATCAGCATTTGTAAAATATGTGGCATTGGAGAAAAGAATGCTAAACTTCTGATCTTTGCTTTTTTAATCTCATAATTCTTGAATCTTTGTAGTCCTTTACCAACATATTATATTAGTGGTTGCTCGCCATATTATAGTGGTTAGCCGAATTTAATTGCCAACCATAGGATAGAATGAGATGTAAACCACCTTCCAAGTCATGATCAGATACAATGAACAAAGGATATATAATGAACATGTATAATGAGCATTATATTACAAAAAAAGGATCACATAAGGAAAAGGCAAAGTATGTATGTTTATCAAATTTAATAGATTACAAACAATCGATCCATTTGAGGTCAAACGCTTTTTGCTTTACAAGAAATTATGATAGAAGGGTTTTTTTTCTAAGATTAAAAGTTAATATGATAGAAATACATAAGTGCATACTGGCTATACGAGAACGGATTGAAACTGCCAGTAGAAGAGAATGTGGAGAACTTGAATCAAACTGTATTCAAATTTCATGCCAAACTTTTCTGAATCAAATTGTATTTGAATCATAACATGCTAACATCATCCCTTTCAAATTATTAAAGAAGCTAGGAGTCACAAACGGTGACCCACGTGAAACCCTCTAGGGCATCATTTATCCTAAATTTTATTCTTTTGCTTCCAATTTGTGGCTCAAATAATACAGGAATATCACAACAGTTACTGTCCCTTTGATCATGACGACAATAGTCTCCACCATAATAACTTCATAATGCATGAGAGTAGATTAGGAAAAGTGAAAATGGTAAGGTAATTAACTTTTCCCTCCTGGTTCTTGAGTGTTTGTTCTGAGAAGCTGCCAATATTTGTTTGAAGGTCTCATGGTGAACATAGTGAATGGATTTGAATGGCTCTATTTTATGAACTGCTTTCATCAGAGTTTTGTGGCGCAATGTTTGATTCTGGACATAGAATATGACACCATGCGAAGAAGCTCAGATTTAGTTCGATTATAAATGAGTTAGATCAGGGAAATCATAAATGTCAGAGCATTCAAGAGGATATTTTTTTTTATTAGCTTTAAAAGATCGCCTCAGAAGCTTAAAACACCGGTTTCAGATCCATGGCCAAGCCAACCGCGTCCACCACCACCTCAAGTCTTTGTTCCATTACTTCCTCCACCCTGTTCATCAGAAAAATATGGTGAGGTGCATTGGTCATTGGATAATAATTCTGATAAGCTTGAATTCAGAAAAAGCTTACCAAATCCATGAGTTTGCCCCCAACTCTTGTGAGACGAAGACTCCACTGACAAGCTTACCAAAAAATGTAAACACAAATCGAAGTTGTCCGATGAACTATGATTACAGAGCATGTCAATATTGCAGCTGTAATATTCTTCATATGAAAAAGGCTTCGATAGTTTTATCCAAAAATCCAACAAACTAAGGCTGCAGCTCTAATATTCTTGGAATCACTTTGTTGTCATAAGACTGGGACCCTTCAATCAAAATCATAAGCCAATCATAGCTGCAAGAATTCTAGCTAGGCCAAAATTGGCCCTTGGACATTATCGGAGGCAAGGGCCGGGTTTGCAGTTTGAGGCCATATGACAATTTAATCATTGGAATCAAGACAATAAGTAGGTTAGGTCTTATTACAATCTACCCAATCCACTGAGATGCAAATGTCATAACTATGCATATGAATAGTATGATGTTAAAAAGAAAAATAAAAATCTCAGTCTCTATCACAAATTAGCAAAGGCATCTCGTAATATTACTTTCTAACAAGAAATGCTAGCTTCAAACTTTTTTTTCTTTTTTTGGTGTCATTCGCATGGATTCAGTAATAAACCTGATATGAATATTTATAACCTAATATATAATGATATTAGCTCAAGCAAATGATATTGAGCCTTTTTTGTTAATTTTTCAAAAAACGAATATGCAACTTCACGACAGTGAACTGGATTTTAATTTGTTTCTTTCTATATTTGTGCTTCAATTTTATATGAAACCAAACTAATTCTTAATGCCCTCTCTCTGGCTTATTTATGCCATGACATATGTCTGCTCGAACTATACTAATCTCTAATACAAAAAATAAAGAAATTTCTTCCTTCAATACATATGTCGAGAAAGAGCAAAGAGCCATACCTTTGAGAAGATATGGATTTTCCTCTCTAGCAAGAAATGCGAATGTCACAATTTTTTTTTTCAGATAATCATTCGCATGGATTGTACAATAACCACCATGCGAATATTCATAGTTGCAAATTTGGCATTTAAGAATTTTGATATGCCATCAAAACATGTAAGCTGTCATTGAAAAGAGAATGCACCTATCATTTCTGAGGGTCAAATCCCCAGTATTCCTACCTTGGTTATCCGCTCTTCATGTTACCACTGAGTGGACTTCTCTATAAAAAAGAACAGACATATGGCCCTATCGGATTGGTCTTCACCGAGTCCATGAATTGTCACTCTTTACTCATTCTGGTATAAGAATTTTTCACATTGAAGAGTTGTTGATGATATAGTCATATTTTTATGCAGCCAAGGTCTTCCTAAGAGCAGATTAAATGAGGATAATATGTATGTCAATGACATGGAGTGGAAGAGGCTTAAGCATTGGTCCTATTCACATATTTGTGCGATCCTTGAACTAGACTTGCTTCTCAGGGGTCCTGTTCCCAAGAGTACTGAGCCTAGAAAGAGAATGCACCTATGCACGAGAGTTTCAATTACAAATTTATGCATGATAGTTAAGATTTGCATAAAGTTTTTAACTGCAGTTAGTAGGCGCTTAACGAGACTACATATAGTTGATTTTTTTTTTTTTTTTTGAAGTATATCTTCTGTATCATATGGTTTGAGATATGATAGGATATAATGAGGGGGCTCATGCATGTAAGGAGGGTAGTTGAAGTGTTTGGATTCCAAATTTTTGCCAAATTCTATGAAAATAAAGAGTAATTAGGGAGCATAAACAAATGCTATCCATGGTGATGCGATGTAATGCACCGATAAATGAGACTAAGCATTGGCTTATAGTTTTCATATTTTTGTGGTTGAATAGGTATCTTAGTATCAGTGATAGCTCATATCATCATCACTATCATTGCTACTTCATTTGGGAGAGGGAATGGAGCTCATAGTATATATGAAATCTAATATTAACTCTTGAATCTACAGTTGAGCAATTATAGTTAAAAAAATGTTATGGGCCTTAAACAAACTATTTATAATTTGTTTTTAGTCACATTATTTGAACTATAATCTTGCTATATTAATCGTTGACCATGAACCTAAACTATAAATACCTCCTCCAAAACATAAAAGTTTTTTTCTCCAAAGCATAAGGGCTCGTTTGGTTCGCGGAAAAAGAAGGGAAAAAAGTGTGGTCAACGGAAAAATAATGAAATGCCTCTTATTTTATTGAAATTTTCAAAAGAGAGAAATGAGAAAGTTGTATTCCCATGGGAATATGATTCCCACATTTCATGGAAAAGTCTTTTCTATGAGAAACATGGGAAAGTTATTTTTCCATAAACAGGAAATCACTCCATTTTTATTTTTTTTCAAAAAGGCCATTCAGCATTAAAGAGGCATTAAAGACCTAATTTTTATTAAGGGTATAATAGGAATTACATGTAACTTTTATAGAAAAGTAGATGGTCAACCAAATATAAGTACTCTGGAAATATGTCACTTTCTCATGGTCAATCAAACATGCCAAAAGTACTTTTTTAGATATTCTCTTTATAGGAATCTGCTTCACAGAAATCATATTTGTAGGAGTAAAAATGCTTCCCGCGAAACAAACGAGCCCTAAGGGTTTTGACTAAAAATGATAAGCAGGCCAGTGGTATGAGCTACAATCATATCTTACCTAGGGACTTTGAGAGAAAATAATAAGCATGCGAGTGGTTTAAATTATTTTAATCACATCTCAATCATTTTCTCAATTATTTTTTTCTGATTTTCTTACCAAGATCAAAAATAAAAATATCAAATTTTCTCGACCACCTAGTAAAACCTTTGAATTGGCCTTTTTGAGTAATTTATTAACAAAATTAGTTCTTTTACACATGGAATTCATGCAGGAGGAAGCACCGGCGGCCATAGTATCATATTAAATATAGGTAACCATTCCGTCAATTCAAAAGTGAGATATTCCACCGTTCATTTATTTGTCAGTTAAAGAAGAGAGAGAAAGGAGAGGGAAGGGAAAGAGAAAAGTTTATCCACCTTTCTCTTTTAAAGAAGAGAGAGAAAGGAGAGAAAAATTTAAGGTTGGGAGGTTGGACAACATAATTAGCCACTTTATAATGGAGCTTGCTTTGGACAAGCACACTGACCCAAGCACGCGCACACAAATAAATTTGCAAGGTAAATTTACAACAAATATTATATATATATATATTAAAAAAAAAAGAAATAAGAAGAATCTCACTCATATAGCAACTTTCACTGAAGCATGTTCGATATGGACAGACAAATTTTGTTCATACTCTCTCCCTCTTGGAGGAGCTCCACCAATGTGGCATCTTCTTCCACGTGTGAGTATATTACACTAGCACCACCTAAGTACCGGAGGGTGCTCCACCAACGTGGCAGTCATTTTCATGTGGAGTACATCACACTAGCACCACCTAAGTACCGGTAGATCAGATGGCGACTCCATCAGACAAACTAAGCGGAAGGCATCCGCTCTCTGCATTTAATCGACACCCGCGTATTTCGAACTTAGGCCACTTCAATGAAATCTTAGCCTCGTCCTAACCGTGCTACCATCTCGGCGATATAAATATTATAATTAAAAAAATTGCATTGCTCTGTACCTTTTTTACATAGAAATGCATATTACCTATCCAAAAAATATCATAATTTTGAAATATTTTTTAGTTATTATCTTGTGGATCCTTTTTGTTTGCCTTGAAGAAATAAAGAGGATCTAAACTTTTTTTTTAAGAATTAGACTGAAAATTTTATAAAATTTATATACAAGCAAAATTATATGCTGGTTTGGACATATCTGGAAATAATTTTCCATAGATTGATTTGGTGACTATATCACCTTCCATGCTATCCAATACTTCGACGAGATTCTCTGAACTTGATAGGCTAATATTCTTTTGTCATTGAGTTGTTTATTTTATTTTTTTATTTTTTGATTCTATTGGCCATGCCCATGCAGGGTTAGTAGTCGATGTTTCAAAAATATTGTATTGATCCAAATCTAATTTAGAAGAAAAAAAATTTATCAAGTCTTTTATTTCTCTTAATGAGATTCATGCGGGTACTGGTCTAATTTTGTTGCTGGTCTAATCTATAAATTTTATAAAATTTTTAATTTAATTTTATAGAAAATTTAAAAAACTGCAGGCACGTGGATTGCGGTGAGTCCCCACTAATGGAGCAGCCCCGCATGTGAATCGAGCACGCGACAAACCGTGCCTATCGGATTAGCCGTTGAAGATGTGACAAGCCCGGGCCAACGAGGCTCGTCGCTATCCACTTCACTGTTTCCGTGACAAGCCCTCTAACTTCCAACCTTATCCCTACCACAAACGCGAATATTCTAATATTTTTGGCCCCGATCTCGCGGGCCCTCATCTGCAAAGCGAAACACCCCAAAATAAATCCCAGAAGTTCCATTGCAACGCGTCATGAAACAATTGGCCGTCCTGAATATAACCAGATAAAGTATCCAATCACCTCACGCCACATGAACTAGGGCCAGTTTGGGATAGTAATGGTAGTAGGCATGAAATCTAGTAGCCCTTCCTCCTCTCTCCAATTATCATGGCGTGTTCGACTCCAATTGGTACTCCTCTGGGTCCCACCAGGGGGCCCCAATCATGGACGGGAGAAGGGAAAGGATTTATTTATTTATTTTTTTGCTGGAAAGGGAAAGGATTTAGGGTAATTGACTTTCCCATCCCCATAAAGCAAGGATTTATTAGATTAGTCTCCATTGCACAAAATAGTTTTAAAAGGAGATCGGGAAAGGGAGCCGCAGAAGAGGGAAAGAGATTCGTTACGAAGAGACCTTTGATTAAAGAAATATAGATATCATGGCTGAGGCGGGGTCGAGGCGTAACGGGGAAGAAAGGGACGCCATGGATTCCTCTGCCGCTCAACGCCGACTGAGAGCCATCTCCGGCCATCTCCGGCCGGCCGGCGATCGGGATCGTGACCGGAGCTCCCAACTCGGCACCAACGCCACCGCCGGCGAGTTCGTCTCCGGTACTTCTCTCGCTCCCGATCTGCCTCGCTTTTTAGATTTCCTTCCCCTCGGGTTGGTTTATTTTTTTTCCCGCCTCTTGCAGTTCTTTTTAATGGTGGTTAGGAACTTTTCTTGTGGGTCAGCTGGATGAAACTCAGATTATTCTGAATCAAATTTATTCTTTGATATTTTCGTTGGAAGATTAAATCTTCTCAAGAATTTTGTAATGGATTTTGTTGTGGGCCCTCCATTTTTTCCCTTTCATTCTCCAAGAAGATCGCTTTTCAGGTGGGCCGGCATAATGCAAGAACCAATGTTTCTGATGATAAATATTGATTTATAGGTTCTCCTTTTAGGGATCTCTTGATTTGCCCTTTTTTTTTGTTTCTAATGTGACTCCCCACGATGATTCTTGGTTCTGTTTTGGGTTCGTGCGTTGGTTACTTTTTCTTTTTGACAATGCTTTTAGGGACATAAAGATGTTTCTTATGGATGCAGCGGTTTCTAGCAAAGCAGGAGATATCAAACTAGACCTTAATGAAGCTATTTTATGGGAAAGAATAAGCATGGGAAAAAAGTCCCCTTTTTCTTTTGTCCATGTGCATGATGGATGTTGGAGCGGTTCGAGTTATCCATTTTGGTGTGACCGAACCATTCATTTTTATAGCAAGCTATAAAGGTGGTTCAGATTACTATCTGATATAAATAGAGCATTGCCTGCAAGCAATTCTAAGATGCTGGCTTGATGAGAGTATGCTCTAGATTCCTAGAGCTGCGGTACCCATGGTTTTAAGTATTGGCACATCTGATAGAGGGCGATCCAAGGCTCCTACTATTGCGGGGTTAGGAAGGGTCAGATGTGTGTAGCTTTACCCCTGCGCATGCAGAGAAGCTATTTCTGTGTTTTGAACCTGTGACTCTTGGTCATAGTGGAGCAACCATACCGTTGTGCCAAGACTCATCCTCTCTATTGGTATTTACTGACTACTGTGCCATGGAGTTGCTAGCATAAAATGGAGTTGCTAGCATAAAATGGACTTGCATATTTTGAGAAGTTCTTGAAATGATATGTGCTGAGGAAATTAACAATAGGATATTAGATTGAGGTGTAACAATATGTGCAAAGATCAATATTCTTAGGAGTATACCCCCTTGGAAGACTTGCTTCTCTTCACATCATGTTTTTGATTTTGACTTGGAAATGCATGTATTGAATCGATTGGCCTTTTAAAATAATCACTTTTAATTTTCTTATTAGTGATTAGTTTGGGTTGAGCCATAACCATGTTTCCTTGACCATATGTCATATATAATTTAGAGAAAAACCAAATGTGAGTGATGTCCGGATTTGGTTTTGATATGTAAAACTTAATGGGACAACAAAATATAATAAATGTTTGTTACATGATTATAACTTGACATACTATATTCATAATTATAACAAATAAAATGCTAGGGTTGGTCTCATTGACTGTCTTTACCATTTCTCCTACTAAGGACCAAGGTTTTGCTTGCTGTTTGTATTCTTTTCAAAATAGTTATATAATTTATATCTCAGATATTTTCCTTATCATTACAACTCTTGCTCCCAAATCTATGCTCCTCTCCTAGTTGAGGTCTCTTTAGAATTTGTTTGCTCGCACCAATACTATTTTACTTAATCAAGTGCTACATTATTCTTAATTTGTGGAATTGCTGCACCTAATAAAATGTACACGTGTCCATCATCCTTATTTTGAAGTAACTTTATTATATGTAATGCTGATGATATCATCAAACTTGCACAGAATAGTGCAAGTTAAGATGGGAATAAAATATAAAAAGGGTGTAAGCATAATTATGTATTCATGGAACCCAAGTTGAACTGTCCAATTTTGATTAGACCGAAGGCAAGTCTCCTTGGCCCTCTGCACCTTGGATTTGCAAGTATGAAAATTGGGGGTTGGGGGGGGGGGGGGGGGTTGATAATGCAAGTGGTCTGTGTATAACATAGGGCTAATCAGACTCAAATCTCAGATTGCAGTCAACTTGTGTCTATGATACAATTCTAGGTCTTTGTTATCCACTTAATGTGTATGCATCAGTTAGGTCTATTATTTGGACAGGTTAAGTGTTATTCTTTTATTCTTACTTTGATATCTGAAATGTCCAATCATTGGAAAGGTCATTAGCTCAATGGACCATCCCAATAGTCTAAGATTGAGATTTTGACTTATGGTTTATTTAGTGTATTATCAGTTAACACTTAATTAATTACTCAGATCTTGTGTGGTCCTTATGCTTAAGTTGTGAGTGGTTCAGGGAAACAACACGACAACAAACTTTTTAGGAGCCAGAATATCACAATACGTATCCCTTCATGTAATGGTGAAACCATTTCCACATAGACCCCTTCATTATAGCAACAACCCATATTGATCTTTGGGATTAAATATGTGATACTTCCCAACACTTATCCAATTTGCATTTTCACGACCGAGTTCATTGGTTTGGTTAGATATCGGAGAAACACTTCTTCTGAAAACACTTGATAGAACTTTATATTCATTTTTATTTGAAAAACTTTTGAAAAATTATTAACATTGGATTTAAATTGTGTTAAGTATGCCTTGAATTCTTGATCCACCATGCTCTGTGATTCAGTTCAACAAATTTGGAGAACCACCACAGACATCATCCGGGTGCGGGGGCTCCACCCTCGTGGTAAGGAACCCACTGATTTTGATAGACATCTTCTTTTGCCTCTTTTAGGAAGGAAGGTGAGACAGGTGTATTGGGGATTAGGGTTTGTTGAGAGGCAGCTCTATTTTGTACTCCAATCTTTTTGATTATAGTGGAATCTCTGCTCCATCCTCACCCATGGACATAGGCTTATGGTCGAACCATGTAAATCTGTGCTTGCTGTGTTTTTCCTTCTCTCTATCTTCTTAAATCACTTTGTTCTTCTCCGTTGTGAGCCCTAAGTATCTTGTTTCATCTAGAGCTATTTCAACAAATTGTTTGATCAATCCTCATCACCCAAATGAGTTATTCTTCTTTATTGGATAATAGATTCCTTGTTGAACAATTCACATTTCCATAACCATTATGTACATCAATTGACCATTGAATGTAAACTTGTGGCATGGTGTAAGCAGTTTGGTCATCGGATAGATTGTAGTATATGTGAATACCATGGTTTCTGGACATCCAAAAATCATCATGTCGAGCGCACACAGTCTATCCTAATAGTGTGATTTAAACTGGACATGATTATATGCTAGCTAGTCAATATGTAATGACACCTCCAAGTACTAATGCATAGTCAGAACTCCAGTAATTGTGAAAAGTTGCCATGACCTTATCATACAAAATTGACAGCCAAATAAATGAGTTAGCTAGAAATAGCTATACCAATTTTATGAAATACTATATGTTAACCTCAATTCTCCCTCTACGGCCCTCAACCTCCAACTTGGTTCCTTACAATCTCTATGGATCTTAAGTATCTTATACAATGCCAAACATCTCATTCCAACACAAGTAACACCTATGTGCATGCAAAAGGAAATAATTATGTATCATCAATGTCTCATATGGTATCTCACACATGAAATCATGATCTTGTTCAGGCACCAACTCCAACTTTATGTGGCTTATTGTTATAACATGTAATAAGTGGGGTCCCCGGCCTCTATTCTCTTAAAGTTTCAATTAATCATGCTTTCACAATTTAGCATGGAGAATATTTTTGATTGTTCAACTCGGTGCAGAGCAGGGCTACAGTGTTGTTCTTCCTGAAAAGTTGCAAACTGGGAAGTGGAATGTATACAGGTATGGTAGTTATTTATTCCAAAGATTCAAGTTCCGGCAGCATGTCCCGCGGGATACCGGGATGGGGTACCATCCCATATGTCGGGACAAGACCATCTCACCATTGTCCTAGCGTCCCGATCGGCACATCTTCGGACATCCCTTGTCCCAAGTGTTGGGACAGGGCGGGATGGCGGCATGTCCCATCCCATGGAAAATTTGGGACAACCCTGTCGCACGAGATTTAAAATCTTGATTTATTCAATGACACATTATCTTGTAGCTTCTGTCTAAAATTTGTTCCACCTTGGCAGATCTGCACGCTCACCTTTGAAGCTAGTGACTAGATTCTCAGAGCATCCTGATATTGGAACATTACATGATAACTTTGAGTAAGCATCTTTTACATTCCAGGCTTTCTAAGCAAGATATTAACTCCAAGCTCCTGCAAAGTTCTTAGAGATTTCCCAACTAATCTATCAGTTGACATTCCAATAATCCTTTAAACTCTTGTATATGTATGTGTGTGTATTTTGCTTCGCTTCTCAAATCATTTCAATAATGTAAATTGAGTAAGTATTTTTATCATAATCTTTATAGCTTCATCACATTTATCATTGATGAGCAGAGATGAACTTTGTGGACAAAAGGATGTTCTTTTTTTGGTCAGATGATGTTTTTTTCCTAATATTAGGTATGCAGTTGAAACTTTTCGAGATTACAAGTATTTGGGGACAAGGGTTCGTGTAGATGGAACGGTTGGAGAGTGAGTATTTTTAATTTTCTTGCTTTTTCTTTGTGCCAACTTTATGTCGTTTGGTTTATTCTTTAAATTCTCTATCTTTGAAGGTACAAATGGATGACCTATGGAGAAGCTGGTACTTCAAGGTCAGCAATAGGTTCCGGCCTAGTATATCATGGTATACCCAAAGTGAGTCATTTAGATTCCATAATCTAGAAGCATATGCCAATTTCATGGATCTTCACACTTGTCTTATTAGTAGCTATATAATATCAAGCTGTCAAAGGCATTTCTACTAAAATGTTAACTATAGCA
Source organism: Phoenix dactylifera (assembly GCF_051530095.1). NCBI lineage: Eukaryota > Viridiplantae > Streptophyta > Magnoliopsida > Arecales > Arecaceae > Phoenix > Phoenix dactylifera. The sequence continues at coordinate 22,538,621 of NC_143203.1, forward strand.
CATCTAATCACTCTTAAATGAATTGTCTTAATTGTTTTTTTTTGGAGCAGGGTGCATCTGTTGGACTATATTTTATCAACAGACCAGAATGGATTATTGTGGACCATGCTTGCTCAGCATACTCTTACATATCTGTGCCACTTTATGATACCCTTGGTATGGTTTTGTTTGGTGAATAATATAAATTACCTATTACATGTATGCTTGCTGTGACAATGAGTGTGGGCATTATAATTTCTTCAGGACCAGATGCTGTTCAGTATATTGTGAATCATGCTGCTGTACAGGTTATTTTTTGTGTACCACAAACACTAAGCACTGTGAGTTCCAATCCTCATCTTTGCCCTATTTATTTTCTCGGATATTTAAGGCATGCTTAGGCTTGTTGAGTAACAGTTAGCAAAGTTGCTTGCAGTATTTCCATTAGAACATTATTTACTTAAAATATTGATGCTTGTCATGTGTTTAGGCTATGCTCATATGGGCTCTTAATTTAGAGTTAGAAAAGAATGGATTTATGAGCTGTTTTTTTTCCTAGTGCTGAAATATCTAGTATTAGATTTCCAATCAAGGTGCAAATAGCCAAAAACTATGTAAATCATCATCATGAATATGTAAGTTGGACATAAACTTGTAAGGGAGAAAGACTTGAGCTGGCAGTTCATTTAACCTTTTCTTCAAAATCATCTGTAATTGGAGTCATTTTGGAAAATGATTATAAACTTTGTTTTTGTATGTATGGCCCATAACCATGTTATACAATTAGAGCTTGGCAATCTCTTAGACCAGTTATTTTGGCATCAAGCCATTTCTCATAAGTAAGATTTGCCTTACCAGTTGGTACCATATGGAAATTGCAGGACATTTAAAGTTATAGAATCATGTGTTCATATGGAAATTGCCTATGATAGCTGACCATAAGGTCATGCTACCTTGGTTAAATGGATATGAAAGAAATGATGGTGTCTGGATGATAGCATGGATTAGAGGATTACTGGACAAGAAGTGCCAAGGCACTGAGACTAAAGCAGTAGGTGTGATGATACTTGATGGCTCACAACCGCTTATAAGAAGTCACGTGCATCAGGACAAGGTTAATGAATGTAATCGTGAAGTTATGATGTGCAACAGTGTATGCCCAGCATTTGAAAAGAGGCAGCTTCTATGAGAGCTACACAAAGCATGTTTTTAACTGTGCAAGTTTCAAAGGTGATGAAGGTATGCTATTGGTGGAAGCTGACTCATTAGGTCGATGAAGGGGATTGACAAAGTAGACTGAATTAATGATGTCCACTGGGGTGAATTAGTTGGTACATAGATAAAGTTCTAAGTGGTAGGGCAAAGCAGTTGGTGGGTAATTTGGACCCTAAAAGATTGTTGTAAATTTGAGATGTCACAATATTACTCAAGTCTGCTGAACCTTGAGAGGCTGAAACAGCTTAAAAGGCAAGAAAGGTGTGAGAAGATGATGCTCATCATGCAAAATATCTTGATTGCAAAGTTCTAAAGCAAACAAAGGCTGTTGACCTAGACATTTAACCATTTATAGTGAGTTGGCCTCACTATTTTTAATCTACTTTGTATGATTTTGGCTTGCAGATGCTAATATCTGTTAAATGATGTTATAGATAGATTGTTTCTTTATTTATTTTTATTCCAATCACTAATTTTAACTTGTATATCTTTTAAATATATTTTAGATTACAGGTTACATGATGTTATGTGATATTTATGCATGTTAAACACACAGAAAACCTTGATTATGGCATTTAACTCGATACTCCTATCTTTTCTTGTGAAAACACAGTATTTAGACTAGAAAACATGATAAAAACATAAAACAAAGTTTGGAGGCCAAGAAAGTCTCTACCAAGGGTGTTTGGGGTGTATCTGTTAATACCCTTTGTTAGTATTATCCTTCATCGGCATGTGTTGTATCCACTTTTTTTTTTGATACAGCATCAATCCTCAGTATTTTGAACTTTGATACAATCTAAATGACTATGAAGTTTAAGCTTTAGGGTAGCCAAGTCTACTGATACATTTGTTTCTCTAAATTACTTGTGAGCCCAATACCAAAACATTTTTCTTCTCAAAACGTACCATTTTTGAAGTTTAATCTTGAAAAAATGAATTTGAGAATTTAAAAGAATGAAGGAATGAAAAATAGCTTTGCATATTGCCATATGCATGGTTTGCCAAACTGGACCATACCGGCCGGTTCGGCCCGGTACAGACCGGTCCGGCCTGAAACTGGTATCCGGACAGCGTGGAAACCAGTTCCAGCTGTTTTCGAACCGATCTCGACCGGTACGCATGCATATCGGTTGTGTACCGGTGCGAACCGGCCGATTCGCATCGGTACTTTTTTTTGGAAAAGCGTGCGTGGCCCTTTCGGCCATGCGCTCGAGCAGAGCGCCGCATGCCCATGTGCGGGCACGCGATTTTCCGCCTGCGTGCGGTTTCGCGCACTGGGGAACCATGTCTGCGCGCGATTCCCCGCACTGAGGGCATTTCCCCTGTCTGCGTGTTTCTCCAGCCTGCGCGCCCATGCGGGCTCATTAATGCTACTCTGTGGCATTTATCCCATGCGTCCGCGTGCGGACGCTCGCGTGCGGACGCGAAAACCGTAAGATAAAAAAAAGAGTCCGCGCGCGGACGTGAAAACCGTAAGATAAAAAAAGAGCTTATCCGGTTCGTACCAATTCGGTTCTGGTACGAACCGAACCGTACCGGTTTGGTAGACGACTGGTACGCCTACCGGTACTAGAAATGGGCATTGGGCCGTGCCGGGCCCGGCCTAGGCCCACCGGGCCATAGACCAAATGGGCCGTGCCTGGCCCGGCCTGTTACTAAACAGGCACGGCCCGCTTAACCTAAAGGCTAAGCCCGGCACGACCCTAGGCCCGTGGGGTGGCGGGCCGTGCTAGGCACAAGACGGGCCATGCCAGGCACGAGACTGGCCGTGCCAGGCACGGCCCATCTGTCCAAAAAAAATAGCCGTTATGGGTGGCCCATAACAGCTATTTTTTTGGCCCATAACGGCTATTTGTGGCTTTTTACTCATTTTGCCCTTCCCAACAGCCATAAAACGGCTAATTTGAAGGGTATTTTGGGAAAAAAATTGGAGTCCTATAAATACCCCTTTCCTCCCACGAATCGTGCCAACCCAAGCCCTTATGGGCCGTGCCGGGCTCGGCCCGTGGGCCAGAAATCTTTAACCCAGCCCGGCCCCCTTTCATGAGCCGTGCCTAGCACGGCCCGGTACTGTAGCAAGCGGGCCGTGCCTGGCACGGCCCGCTTCGTGCCGGGCCATGGGCGGCCCGGCCCAATGCCCACCTCTAACCGGTACCGGTACAGCAGGCCTTGGCTATATGTATAACAAATTTGTTTTACATAAGGCAGCTTAGAAAAATTTCAACCAACATGCTGAAATGAAACCTTTTGGTTTCAGTTTCAGCCGAAACTTCAGGCTGTCTTGTTATCTAAAAACTGCAATATCGAGCATTTTAACAGAAGTTATGGTTAAGAATGTACATTGCAACTAATAGAGGAGGATTGCATAAGCAGTGTTGTAAGTTACTAAGTCTATGATATTGATATTTTTGTATAAGCTGAAACTGACATGTACAAATTTTTGAATTATTGTGTACTGTTTTGTAATGAGTTCTGCACTATTTTTGAAATACATGCTATAATTTTTAACAAGTTCTATATTTATTTTACATGTTGCTTTGTTTTCCTTTAGATTGTATATACATTAAAATCCTCACATCATTATTAAGGCCCTATTGGTGATGCTTCTCTTATGTTACTTGGTCTGTTTTGCAGTTATTAAGTTTCGTATCTCAGATTCATTGTGTACGTCTGATAGTGGTAAGAAGACTCACAGCATTTATGGTTGCTTGTCTATACCGATCGATAGGGATTTGTTGGCTCCAAAATTTTCAGTTTCTATTTTTTGTTCACTATCTAGGTAGTAGGCGGGATTGATGAAAGCATGCCATCAGTTCCTTCAACAACTGGAGTGGAGATTATTACTTACTCAAAACTACACAATCAAGTAAGTCTTCAAAATATTCTGAAGCTTATCCAATATTCATTGCTCTCCCACAGCTATTTATGATGAATAGCATGGATAGAATCAAGTCTGCAATCAAAATATAAAGGAGTCATTTTCCAAACTTACTCAACTTCAGAAAAATTGCTTTTTGAAATTGTAAGATATATAATTCAACAAGTATTTTATTACTACCATAACCATCAAATCTTATCCCAACTATCTGGGTTCAGATTTATGGATCCTCATTCATTGAAATTTCTATTTAAGGTCGCCAATTTAAATATATTTCGTCATAATTTGACATGTCTTTTTTGTGGTTCACTGTCAACGTAATGTCAATCCTCCCTCCACCTTTTGAGGAGAACAAACTGTTTCAGACATGTCAGATCTTATGTTACCAAGCTCTTTGATTTTCCTCAAACTACCTGCACCTGACATTTAGGCATTGATATGAGTATGGCTGATGTATGGATCCAAATAGAAATTGTTAAAGATTAGAAGAATCCAACACATGGACACCCATTGATGCCCAACATTTGTACTTGAGTCCATGTGACATATGTCAGACTACATTTGGTTGTGGTGACGACAAAACCTAAAGACATTATAATTCTAATTGTTTCAAGTTTTTTTTTTCTTTTGTTGGAAAGGAGAGGTGAGACAAGCTCCACGATTGGCAGATTTAGGATCTCTTTAGATAAGAAATCAGATTGAGAGTGAAGAGACTTTGCTTGGAAAACTTGCATACACTTTGTTTTTATTTTGAGTTCTTAATTAAGTATGCATTTACACATTGGTTTTGCATGTTTAGGTCCACGATTTTGGTTGAGTTTTTTAACATTTTCTTTCTTCCTTTTTTCCTTCTGCAAAAATTAAAGGTAAAAGTTGAGAGTTTTGCACAAGATCACTAGATCTCTAGTTAAAGCTTGTGCTAACATGTAAACATAGTTCCACTAGGTTTTAACATGAATTGTTCAAAAAATTTGATGTTTATATTTTCTTATTTTTATGAAAATGATAGAGAAAATTGAAGATTGTAACCTGATATGGAATGGAAGCGTTCTTTTGTGTTTTTGCATGCAAAATATGAAATTTGATGTAGTGTAAAATGAGGTTGGAAGGATTCAAGGGGATATAATGAAAGTTGGTCGTAGACCTACAAACAGGCTCATTTGGACCAGGTCAAGCATGACTCAGACCTGATTTCTTTTATTTAGGGTCAGGATTTTGGACTTGGACCCAATTCATTGACCAGTTTGATTGGACCTGCAGAATTTTTTTTAGATCCATCACGTCATTCAAGCCTGATCGGGTCAATGAAGAGCCAAACCCAACTCAGTGCATTTGAGTTCTAGTCCAGTAGGGTTGGGATTCGGTTAGGTCCAATCCAGGATTAGCACACTATTCTTTCTATGTCTAGAATGAGTGTTAATAATAAATAAAAGGTGTTAGATTGGAATGCTACCACTAATGTCCTTAACATGGGAACTGTTCAAACTCAATTGATCCTTCAACCCACAAATAAATAGTCTTTAGTACCCTAAGTACAGACTGAAATAAGGCAATGGGGTGAGTGATGGAGGGGTTACAGATTTCAAACTCATGGGCTTTTCAATTGAGTGGGATTGGTTGGATCTGGTCATCTGTTGCTTGACCCATTCTAGACCTAGTTGGTATATAGGCCTACCAGGAAAAATGTGATCCACACCAAATCCAGTATTTCAAGTGGGTCATATTTCAGTCCCACCTGATCCAGGGGTCTAAAAAACTGGGTGGGCTGGGCCTAATCAGGTTGGACTAGGTTGATCCAACCAAGGTTCGCCGTACCGGTACCGAACCCCGTACCGGTGCCGCACTAGCATAAGCGTACCGAATGTCGGTACGGTACGGTATGCGGTACGTCAGGCGTACCGACACTGGCGTATCGATGCCGGTATCCATCGGTACGGGTACGGTACGCTCGGTACCGACCTGTACCGATCGGTACAGCATACCATGGATCCAACCCATTTTCAAGCCTGGAAGGAAGTACATGTTAGCCATCTCTGTATTGTACTGGTAGGGCTGGGCCTAATTTCAATATCGATAGCATGTCACCCTTAGTATCACAAGCAAGCCCTTTTTTTAGTTAAAATGTGTTTTCATTATGCCTATTCTCTGCTTATTGGACTAGTCATCACACTTAGTTATGTGCCATTTGCATGGCTGGATATTAGTAATTGGTGTTGTGCTGCCTCTTTAGGACCTTTTTGGAATGTTTGAATACATGTTAATGCATGGAGAATTGGAGATATTTTCAGCTTTTGCCTTTTCTTAGAATATACTTTTCTATTATTTATTCCATCTGCAGTTATTTAATATCTCTAGTTGCTTTCCTCTGACCTGTGGGATTTGGCTGCAATTTTTAGGGTCATTGCAATCTTCAACCATTTCGCCCTCCTAAACCTGAAGATGTTGCAACCATATGCTATACAAGTGGTACAACAGGCACACCAAAGGTATTGGTAAATCACATTTCGGCGAGTTTTTGTGGCACTCCAAATTAGTTGTTTTGTTTGTTTTTCCTTTGTTTGTTGGTTGATTGAAATTGGAGAAGCTTTGATCTTCAGGGAGCTGTATTGGCTCATGAGAACTTGATTGCAAATGTTGCTGGAGCTAGCCTAAGTATCAAATTCTGTCCTTCAGATATGTGAGCTTTTTTGATCTTTTATTCTCTTTACTGAGCTTTTTTGAATTAATATTTTCATTGCACTAAGTCTCAAATTCTATCCTTCAGATATGTGAGCTTTTTTGATCTTTTATTTTCTTTACTGAGTTTTTTGAATTAATCTTTTTGTTGCACCAGTTTGCCTCTCATGAATACATCTTTGAAGTGTTCTATTGATTTTCTGTAGCTATATATCTTATCTTCCTTTGGCACACATATATGAGCGGGCCAGCCAAATCTCATTGGCACATTTTGGGGCTGCAGTTGGTTTCTATCAAGGGGTATAAAACTTTATGACTCTTCATCTATTTCAAGTTGTTTCACATTGTTTCTAAAGCTCTGTAAAGTATTTATAAACTTGTTGAACGCTGTCATGCATATCTTGGATGTGTCTCTCTAGCATGGATGATGCTAGTCGTATAGATCAAGAAAAAGTTGTGGGCTCATGCAAGGTAGACAGTTAGATGTAACATTACCATATGATTGCACCTCTAATAGAGTAATATGTATTCCTAAATGGATATGTAGATATGCTGAGTTATACCCCTTAAATAAATCATCTTGATCATATGCAATGAGCACAAGAAGAAAATTGAAATTTACTTGCACATCTTTCCAATACAGCACCTTGATTTTGGCCTTCGATATCAGACTACTCGTTACTATTCTGTCCTCTTGTGAGGGCTAAGATGCATGATATCTATTTTTTCGAAAAATAAAGAAAGATATGTCATGCTTGCAAACAAAGGCCTTATATTTTTGGTTCCACATGCTGTTGCAGAACTAACTTGCTTCCTCTTCCTGACACCTGCTATTGCTACTGGTAATACATTTGACTGAACCTATACCCACCTGAACTGAGATTTCAAGAATTTTGTTTGATGAAAACCATTAAATAAGCTGATACTTTAGTTTACCTAAAATATTCTTTTGTCAGGAAGAGCTTAGTAATGACTATTTTTTGAACCCGCATGCTGAAACTGTTTTACCATAGATATCAAGTTAAACTTTGATAGTGTCACTCTGAGGCCTATGACCGAGATTCCAACCATGATATTTTTTTAGTACTTTGTCTAGTAAAATATAATATTATAAATCAAGAATACTGCTAAGGTATACTGTCTCGGTATCGGGCCCTATACTGGTGCCACCCAGTCACTGTGTCATTACGCCCAATACGGAGGCTGGTTCGGCATATCGAGTGTTGGTACGATACTCTCCGTACTGCTCGGTTCGGTACGATATGGCGTACCATGATGCTAGCAATATTGTTTAAGTTCAATTTAGGTTTGTGTACTGCACAGTTAATAAGCATTACTATTTTCCCGCCTCATCACTTTGCCATGTGATATTTTAGAAATTCATATGTACACACATGCAGACATGTACATGCACGTATACATATGTATGTAGATACACACTATATTTTGTTGAATTTGTCTTATCTATTAATCTTCGTCATCTGCTTCCAGGACAATTTGAAATTAATGGATGACATTGCAGCTCTGAGACCCACAATATTTTCCAGTGTTCCTCGATTGTACAACAGGATATATGCTGGGTAATCTGATGGTTGTGTGCTGCATTTCATTTAATTGTGGCACTACTTTCAAGAGTCGTTTACCTTTGTATTAATTTGTAGCTTATAATTTACTACAGAATTATAAATGCTGTAAAGACATCTGGGGGTCTAAGGGAGAGATTATTCAATGCTGCCTACAATGCCAAGAAGCAAGCAATAGCAAATGGTAAGATGTGTAAGAAAGAAGTTGGTTTGGTTCCATATTAGATCAAATCCCTTGTATATCTTGTTGCTAATACAATAAAACACTACAATACAACATCTGAGATGACAAACACTGTCTTAAGCTTTGCTAAAAATGGTCGCACTCTCACATGCGTATACATCAATATATCCATCTACATGTCTGTCTGTCTACACACATACTACAGACAGACATTTGTAAATGCATTAATACATGCGAACAACATATACATGCATTTGCACATGCTTATAAATGTGTTTATACATAGATATGCATGTATTAATGCACACAACACGAGGACAAGGGCATGTGCATGTGCAGACAAACTGGGTAAGAAATTGTACTGCCCATGAAAATGTAACTTTTGAACTAAAGAAGCTATTGCAAATGAAGTTTGATTAAGCAATAATGGCTTGGTCAAGCAAACGAGCATAAGCCCCGTATGTGATTTACGAAAAGCTATATTGAACTAAAGCGTGCAATAGAAATAATGACAGGCTCCAAGTCTTGGCCTAGTGTTGGTTATTACTAATGATCCAGAGGTGCAGCCATGAGGAATAAGTTTTTGAAAGTTTATTGCCCAAGGTCATCTTTGGATTCTTCTGGGGATTCTTGTTTGTCATCGTTCTTGGATTTGTTATTACCAACTCATGCCTGGCTACTTTGTCATAGAAATTAGACCACATAGCTCAATTTTTGGTTTTGACTTCATTCTCTTCAGCTTCTCATTAGTTCATGAAAACAGATTGAGATTTTCATTCCTTTATAGCTTGGACAGAACGTATTCTGCTTTATTTGTGCAAATAAAAGTATCTTATAATGCTAAATTATTTTTTTAAATAGATGATGTTTTTTGATACACTACTTACCAATTGCTAAAACCTGATACATTAGCAGAATTCTAACTTATGCCCCAGATGATTAAGACTTCTGTAACATTTTGAAGAGGAGACTTCCTCTCTAGTGGTTGCAAGATCCATATTGATGAGGTTTTCTAACTTACACAAGGTTCTAAAGGCCAAAATCCTTGGGCTCGAGGCCAACCTTATCGAAGGCTGTGTCCGAAGAGAAGAGTATAAATGACCAACTCTCCATGCAGCTACATACTGTGGGTTGGCGAGTTGGATTTCATGAGCATCTACCAACCCTATATGGCCCCAGGCAGCTCAATAGTCAGTACCCCTATTTTGGTTTTAATTTTTCTTATTTGAACCAGCCCCAAGTCGGACCATCTGGACCTTGTATTGCGATCAAATCCATCTCAACCAATGACAAGTATTGATGTGCATCCACCTTTTGGATCCTCATAGTGGAAACCATGCATTAATTTGAGGTTATATTACAAATCAAAATGCTTGCGTTCATCGAAGATCCATCATGGCTGGAAATTGACAACCTAACTACATAGTCCTTACAAGGTTTTTAGAATGCATATATCCAAATAATTCATAGTTAGCCTGCAACAGACCTTAAAACAACTCCACACTAGATGGATGTTGATCCTATAATAGGATTCAAGGTTAGATTTGTATTTTCTATCTAGGACTTGGATACCAAAGGTAGGACAAAGAGAAGCTTGACATTATATGTCTAGGATGTAGAATATTTGGGCAGCAATGCCTATTTATATTTATTGATAGTCCTAATGAAATTGTAAATCTTATGGATACACATACAGATAAAGCCCTAGCAAAGTGGCGGCTTTGGTAACTCTTTCAAATGTCCGACATAGATACTCCAAATTTCACATGTACCTACTATTATCATAATGTACTGCACCTCAATAAACATTTAAATCACCATTGATGGAACCGGTATCGGGCACCGTACTAGTAGCCCGACTAGACGAGTTGGTACAGGCCCGCGCACAGTAGAAAAGGTGGGGGAGAGGACGAATAGTAGAGGAAAAGAGAGAGAGAGAAGGCGGAGAGAGGGAGGTCGGCGGAGGCCAGCTGAGGGCTGTTAGAGGCCTGCAGCTAGGCAGCAGTGGAGGCCGAGGCCGTTCACTTGTTTCGTTCGAAACAGGGGTCCGACAACTAAAAAATTTTGCGTTTTTCAAGTGAAGTCAGCAAGCGATTTGCCAATTTCACTCAAAAATCTTGAAATTTTTTAGCGGCCGGACTTCTGTTTCAAACGAAACAAAAGAACGGCCTCCGCCGACCTCCCTCCCTTCCCCGCTCGCTCTCTCTTTTCCTCTCTTTCCTTTTTCTTCTTCGTCTCTGGCAACGGTTTTCGTTTTCGTTGCCGACTCGCTTGTCGACTTCACTTAAATATTTTAAAAAATTTTAGTGGCTGGACCCCGTTTCAAACGAAACAGGAAAGCAGTCGCGGCCTCCGCCTGCTGTCCCTCCGCAGGCCTCCCTTCCTCTCCCTCTCCCTTTCCCTCTCCCTCCCTCCCCTACTCACTCTCTTTTTTTGTCTTTTCTTTTCCTTTTCCGCCTCCGGCAACAGTTTTTGTTTTCGCTACCGGAACCGTTCCGGTGAGCTGCCGAGACGGCTTGGAATGGCCGAAACCGCTTGGTTCGGGACGGTTCCGTTGACCCTGATTTAAATAAATGGGTTGACCATGGTTTGATAAATCGGCTCGTACTGGCCGGTTCAGACCGGTCTGGCCTGTAACCGGTACGCCGGAGCAGTGGAAACCGGTACGGGCCAAACCCAGCCGGAGCCGGAGAAGATGAAGAGAAGGAGAGAGAGAGAGCGGGGAAGAGAGGGAGGGAGGAGAGGCCTCCACCTCCCACGGAGGGCCATGGGGGGCTGCGGAGCTTGCGGGGGCGCGTCGGAGGCCGAGGCCGCGGCTGCGTCCCCTGTTTTGCAGGGGATGCGGCCGCAGAAAAAATTTAGGAATTTGTAAGTGAAGTTGGCAAATCCGTTGTCGACTTCACTTAAAAATCCTCAAATTAAAAAACTGCGGCTCCGTCCCCTGTTTCTTTCGAAACAGGAAAGGCAGCCGCGGCCTCTGCCGCACCCCTGCGGGCTCCGCTGCGCCTTCCCTGGCCTCCGCCGCCCTCCCGCGGACCTCCGCAGGCGGCCTTTCCTCTTCTCCCTCCCTCCCTCCCCCGCTCACTCTCTCGTTCTCTTCTTCTTTCCTGGCTCCGGTGGGGAAGTGTGTTCGGCGAACCTTGGGGTTGACACTTGACAAAGGTCGAGCATGTTGTATGTGGATTGCAGCAAAAGAAATCAAGTCAAGAACGATGTAAAAATATCTCTAGCTCTTTCTGATTAAATATACTTGTCAAGAAAGTGGTGCAGCTCCGTGGTCTTAATCAAATTATTGCTATGACAAATCACCACAGGATATTGGGTTTTATGATATCGATGGTTCAACTGTAAGGCAAGATTTTGTTGTTAGTACTCTGGAATCTTGATGACATATGTTCTCAATCAGATTGTATTATATATTGCATATAACAATCCAATCAGAAGTGAAACGATTGACAGAGAACTGAGTTGTTAATATTTTTAAGAAGAGTTTTATTTTTATTTAGTGTGTTGCTGGTTTGGGGGGAGGGGGTGGGAGGTGTGCTGGATGGGCTTATGGGTGGTAACCTAGAGCTGTCCTTATGCCTTCAGGTCAGTAGGTTTCCTTGTAAAATATTATTCAAAATATGGTCGTGCATCACCTTATCTTGAAGGACTAACAAAAGCATAGCTATTAATTGTACAACCAGTACTTGTCAGTTCTAGAATGTGTGTTCAATCGTTCTTTATATATACCATTCAGTTTCGTTTGTCCGCTGATTCTTTGTTACATATTAAGTCATGCTTGCATTCTATACCTTCAGGCAAGAATCCATATCCAATGTGGGATAAACTAGTTTTTAACAAAATAAAAGAGAAGCTTGGAGGACGGGTCCGGATTATGACTTCAGGTGCCTCTCCAGTGTCACCAGATGTCATAGAGTTTTTGAGAATGTAAGCTAATTCGCCATATCTCAAGTTTTCATCTGTTTATATAACGATATATTAGCAAATCTTTCTTATATGACTTAAAGTTAGTAGATTGTTCCTTAGAAATAAAAGGTTTGCAATCTTCCAGATGTTTTGGTGGTATGATTTTAGAAGGTTATGGAATGACAGAGACAGCCTGTGTCATAAGTGCAATGGATGAAGGTGACAGGCTTACTGGTCATGTTGGCTCTCCAAATCCTGCTTGTGGTGAGCTTCGTTTCATGAATTGAAAGGAAAAAATATTACGCTATAGCTAATGCTGCTAATCCAGCTTATATGCATTTCTGATAGTTTTTTGCTTCTGAATGTGTTAAACTGCATATTTTCTTCATTGATTATTATTCTCCAGTAATATGTTATGCTAGGCTGCATTTTAGTAATAGTCAAAGTAAAAAGGACTGCCAAGATGCTTGGATAGCAACATATTAGCTGGAACATTTTCGAAGATCTTCTATTTCATTCCTTTAGTTTTTTCCACTTTGGAATTCTGACCCTTCATGTGTTTGTAGTGGCATCATCTCATAAATAACACAAATTTTAATGCATCGATCATGCATAAGTCCAGAAAGCTGATCATGTGTGAAAAGTGTAATATTTTTTTCTAACAAGTTTAAAAACTACAGTGTTTTTTTTTGTGTGTGTGTGTTTTGGGGGGGGGGGGAGCTGGTTAACTAAACAAGGGATGGATTACAGTATTTATTTGAGTTCAACATGAAAGAATTATATGAAATCAGAATAGATGAAGTTTCTTAATAATGTTGAATGGAAAATGCAAAATGGTTCAAATTATTTTATCAATATGAGTGTAGGTCTTAGAAATTGAAATTAGCTTAAAAGTTACCTGAGCTTCCTTACGCTGTATTCTATTAATGCGAATTATTTAGGACGCTAATTTCTTGGAATGGATTACAAATTTTAGTTTTGGTTTTAGAATAAAATGATTGTGCTTCATGCTTGCTTCAAAATCATATTAAGATAATTTATAACTAATAAGTTATTCAATATGCCTACAAAAACTAAATTGTATATCGTATTTTGCTGAAACAATGATGGATATTTAATGAAAAAGGTATATCTTAAAGTTCTGTTGTTGGTATAACAATGAACAAAGGATCCTTTAAAAAATTGGTTGATGGGCAGGGCTGTTTAATTTTGCAAACGCCTGGGCTGAGCATGCCTATGGATTTTCTCTTTATAATTGGCCATGTTAGAGCTAAGCGAAATAGGGGTAAAAAACTAATAAAATGGAGGGATTAGTTTTGATCAAGTTAAAGGAGCATCTAAAAAGGGGTGAATCAATGGTTTTTTTTTAATATTTTACTTCTAGTGATTTTTTTTTTCTTTTATTCTTTTCATATGTTTTCTTTTGGAATTTAGACCATGCAGGTTTTAAGATTTGAACTCAATATTAAAAAAATTAGTTTTCAGATTTGCTTGAAAGAGAAGAAGAGGGTACAGGTTTAGACTGCATATATATCATGGCTCTACATCTGGAGGTGAGAAGGCGATTGATTGGTGGGTAATGAAAAAGAATGTTTTAACGGCATTAGGGAGGAAGGAAGATAAGCTATGTAGTGCAGATATATGGGAACAGTGTTGGTTAATGTAATTCATGTTGCTTGTTTACTTGATAATTCTCAACTTTCATTTTTTGAAAATTAGAATCCTCATATTTGTTAAATATTGTAAGCCTTATTTATTTTTATAAATTTCGATGTTTAAGTTATTCATTTTCTTTTGAATAACTTTAATTAGTCATCTAATTTTACATTTTCTCAGATTTGCTATGTGTGATTAATCATGGTTCATCATTCTGTATGAGTAATTTGATATTGTGTGATGGCATATAAGTGAAGTGATTCAAGAAGCTTAAATATTACCAAAGTACAACTATATCCATCCTTTTTTGTTTCAAAGTTTGTGTATATAAAACACACTTTATTAGCTACTTGTTTTGGCTTTTTTCAGTTAGCATACGGAATTTTCTTGCTTATCATATTTTATTTGTCATATTTATTTAATAGCTACCTCTCATATGTTTTAGGTTTTTTTAAATATGTTCATTTTTTACCATATACATAATAGAACTTAACATTTTGACTTACATGAGTCTTACTTTAATTTTAAAATTATATATTCACTTAGTAGGATAGTTCACATTGTTGATGTTACTATAACACAAATTTTTTTTTCACTTGTACTTCTTATTTAATGTGTGTCAAATAATTATATTTATATTTATATTTATCCAATTCTTATAATTTGGAAGTTTCAAATTTAGTTTTTCTTAGTCTTCCTCCATATCATGGGGTTATTTTGTGTCATTTTGTTCCATACTTTTATCTCAATAAAGCCCAATTTTCAACATGAAGGATGTGTAATGTGATCATGTGTTTTGTTTCAAGCAAGATTAGCCGTCTCAGTACAGAACCCTATACCAGTATCCAAGGTTCGCCGTACCGGTACCGAACTCCGTACCGGTGCCGCACTAGTATAGGCGTACCGAGTGTCGGTACGGTATGGTATGCGGTACGCCAGGCGTACCGATATTGGCGTATTGATACCGGTATCCATCGGTACGGGTACGGTATGCTCGGTACCGACCGGTACAGCATACCATGCCGGTATCATTTTATTACAGTGTTGGTAGTTACTTGGTACACTTAGTATGGGAGCTAGTTTGGTATACCGAGTGTCGGAATATCTTTCGTACTGCGTACTGATTTGGTACCGGTACGGATTGGTCAGTATATGTACCGACATTGACCGGTATGGCAAATCTTTTTCAAGTCATAGGTTTTCAAGTGCACCCTTTGGTTCTTTCATCATGCTAAGAGTCTACTTATGGAGCTTTGTAGCTCATTTCTTTTATTATATAATTTCTTAGAGTGAATATTGAGAGGTCTGGGAGACTTATTAAATGGAGTGGACTCAACATTTTGCAGTTTCCTTTTCAGACTTTGTGATTGTGGATGTATTGTTGACAATGTCTCATTTTGTTTTTTGTTGCTTGTGTCTATGAAGGTTCAGTATTATATGTTCGACTGTTTATTTTTTTTCAGTGGATTTTATCTAAGAAATATTGATAATAATATATTTTATTTGCTTGAAATTAGTTCGATCATATGGATTCTTTTGAGAATGTTAAATATTTCGGTACTTTGATTGGCTTTGATGGTCACACTTCGAGTTTTAAAAGATTTCAAATCTCGGTTCATGGCAGAAATGATGTAAGGTTGTCTCCTTTAGTCATGTATTTTTACAGGGGAAAGCTGTCACAAAAAAATGTAACTTGAGTGTTTCATAATTTGAGATTCAGATGTAGAAGTTGTGTTTTTAAATGTTTTATTAGGATATGAGTCCCCATCATCTCTAATCTTGTGCAAAGTGGAAATTGCTAGTTTTTAGGGTACAAAACATCATATTTGGAGACTGGTACTATGTAAAGTTCAATTGCTGAATTTTTTTTATTATAAGAAAATTATTTTTTGTAAGATTAAGGTATATTTTGTAAGACTATAGTGCATGCATGTGTTGTCAATGAAGTGTATCATAAGTTCTGCATCAAGTTTCAAAGCCCAGTTGTAGATTGTATCCTGGATTATATGAGTTGCAAGTGTGATGCTAATGCTTTACAGTATACCATGCTTTTTTCTGTGACTTTATTTTTCTTGACATTATTTTACTTAAATAGTTGTTTGTTTATGGTATTGACTATTGAGTTTTGGATGCTTCTGATAAACTAAGAGATGATGAATTCAGGGTATCTTATTCCTAGAGCTCCTGCTGTTGTGATAGTTTGTATGGGTCCTTTTTCTTATTTTGGATTTTGTTTATTTCCCAGAGATCAAACTTGTAGATGTTCCTGAAATGAGCTACACATCTGATGACCAACCATATCCACGTGGAGAAATTTGTGTCAGGGGTCCTATAATTTTTCAAGGCTATTACAAAGATGATGTTCAGACGTAATTACATTGGTCCATTTCATCCTCGTATCTGTGCACAAAGTCTATAAAAGTTAGTTTCATTAAAAGCTTAACTAATTGGACAGGAAAGAGGTAATTGATGAAGACGGCTGGCTGCATACTGGAGACATAGGTATGTGGTTGCCCGGAGGACGTCTAAAGATCATAGACAGGTAGACTTGCATAGTTTATTTGTGATAACTTAAGTAGATAGAAAAACTCTCAGAATTCCTTTTCATTTCTTGTCTTACTTTATATTCATGTGCAAAAAGATTTCTTAGTATGCACATTTATTATATTATCAGCCTCAATGGGCTAAATGATAACCACATATTGGAAAACTTGGGCAGATGGCTCGGTCTTCTGTGGTGATGGAATTTGAATTAGTTTTATTTTTTAAAAAAACATTAAAAATTGCATATGTAAAAAAATTCCATCACTGAAGGATATTTTGGTATGATGAAACCATCCTATAGGTCTTATGCATGGTGAAGAAGGTTTCTGTTCACTATTTATGGATTTCTCTCCTCTTGTTGGTCTGATAGAAGATAAATTTTTATCTTGTTGTGATTTGACAATAATGCCTTCATGTAAGCAAATGACATGTTATCTGAAGCATTTGATAAAACATCCTGACAATAATTTTAACAATTACTTAGAGTGTGCAAAATAGACTGCCCAAAAACTGCTATTGGCACAGAAAAAAAATCATAGTATTTTGAGGCAAGTACCTTAAAATAAGGGACAATCAACAGTTTCCCTTTTTTACAGATCCATCTCTTCTGTTCTAAAGTCATCGATTTTGTTTCTTCAGGGTAGAGATATATTGTTACACTCCTTTATCAGATAAAAGACAAGTAACTTTACTCTGTTCTTGTAGTTTTCTCTGATTTGTCATTTCTTTTCATCTTAATATATCCTTCTTGCTTGTTTGGTGCTTGTTCTATAAGGCTTCTTAAAAGAGTGAGCAAAGTTGGTTTTAGAAAACAAGTTTATGCATATAAAACATGATGGAGCAAATTTATGATTCCTCAACTATGTCAGTTGTTGATGCTGTTATCAAAGCTGTGGTAGGAAACTGATACCGATTCTAATATTCTAGGACAAATGCCTGACCTAATTTATTAATGCCATCGTTTTAGAGGACTCCAGCAGATATTTACTCATAGAGAGTTCTTAATACATACATTTTATTGCTAATTGCTTTTGGTATTTGATGCATGACCCATGGTCCAGCATTTTGCTATAATCAACTTTTCTTCACTGTTCTGAAATAAGCAACGTTTATTCTCTTACACATTTTTCTGATCCGTTTTTAAAAAAGAAAGAAATGTTGATTGGGACCTGGATTCTTTATCTATAGAATTTAACCTCATTTTGTGGAACTATAAAGCCAACACATGGTGGCCCCGTTCGAGTTTAAATTTGAATGCCAAGCTTGCTTCAGCTGTAGCTGAATTCAGCTACTTACCTCAACTTGCTAATCCTGGCATCTTGTTTGTCAATTTCTTTCTTGTGATAATAGCTGCATTTTCAGATCCTATTATTAGGAATCGCATTTATATTGAAAACGTGATACCTGGTCCCAACTATGTAGGTACCTCTTTGAATGCTGGCCAGACATTGGACATTAGATTGATAGCCTGTCAGAGAGAAAAAGCTAAAACTAGGAAAAAGAAAAGAAATAGAAAAACCACCAACAGACAACAGCTGCCAAGGAAAAGGAGGAAACCGATGCAAACTTCTTCGTTTCTAATTTCCTTATAGTTTGCATGCCTCCTAACAGGTTTCATCCACATTTGAGATGACTGTTTAATTTACAGGGATAAGTTTATGGCATGGTTTAATGTACCAGTGGAAAATAATGCTATAACAGCCATTATATAGGTTTCAGGCCCTTATAAATTTTGAGGGCTTAATAATATCTGTTATTTACCCATTGTCTGTTATAACAGTCATTATACAGCATAAAAAATGGCTGTCATTTAACTTAATTCGTCAGAAAAAAATAATCATATTTTTACCAGTTCAAAAACATATATACTGCTAAATAGTTCCAAGAGATATCCTTTAAAAATGAAAAGTGTCTTAAGCAAATAATGCCATTATTTTTCCTATCATCATGCTATATCATTTTATAATGGCTGATAATGGTCAGTATAACATTGAATTGGCTTGCCCAATCTTTTTCTAGAAAAAAAGCCATTATAACAGGCCCTGTTTTATCCCAGAAAATCCATTCAGAAGTTTGACTGGACAAATTACAGTTGTTATTTCCATATAGTGGTCTATAATGGCTTTGGAGGGATCCACTGTCAGGATATTGCCGCTATAGAAGCTTTCATCTTGGTCGACTAGGCCACTGACTTGTGGACCTCAGTGATGAAGATTTATAGTTGGAAATTAAATTAGTTTTTTTTTTAAACCAAAGTTTACCTTCCATAATCGTTCACGACACTCAAGATTACAAAGAAACTCTGCTGGTAGCTAACATGGATTGTTTTTACTGCTTCAATATATGCAACAGATTGTTCCATTCTGTGGTCTGTCTCTCCTTTAGCTAATCCCTAACTGGACTTCAGGTGATTGCTTCAACTGCCGTGGCATCTATTTAGATCAATTTGCAGTCATACGCAGTGCAGTGTATGTGGAGTTAGTAATAGGAGAAAGGGTTGTCTGCTGTTAACATTGAATGAAGAAAGAGAAATGGAAGGCGATGGTTACTTTCTTAAAGATGTTAGGAAAAGGGGAAAAGGTAGAAAAGAAGGCTGGAAGAAGAATAGCTAAAGAAGAAAGAAAGATGAGGGGTTTGCTGCTGTTAGCAGAAAGGAGTGAGCAGAAAAAGAATATGAAAGGAAAACAAAGAGAGAAAGATGAAGAGAAAGAGGAAGTAAAAGAGGGAGAATAACTAACAAATCCTTATTTGAGTTTTCATATGACCTGGCTCCATTAAATAGGAGATTTATCTTTTAAATTATCTTAAAAATGAAATCCACTGATTTTACCTAAACTTGTCCAGAAATAGTCTGAACTTCTAATTACTTAAGGCACTAAAAAGGTAGTATGCTAGTCACATAACACTTAACGTGGGGTATGAAATCACTGCTATAAGTGGAGTGTGGTCACAAAGAACAACCTAAGAAAACTGTAAAAGTTCATTTGGGAAGAAAAAAAAAGAATAATGACATTAAGCTTCCTTTCTACCATCTGGGACATTTTCTTTAACATATTTGTCCTGCATATGACTCATGCATTGTTTTCTTTACCCATTTCCAGTAGCAGGTAAAAATTGTTTGCATTTTGTTTCCATGCCATCTGGAGTTTGAAGGACTAGATATGAGGCAGAAGGCTGTTGTTAATGTATAGACAGGTGTGTGTAGGCATAAAAAATTGAGGCTTCCACATTAAATTGTATGGTAATGTACAAAAATACAAATTCAGGACTTCTCTTTTCAAACTCTTTGTTATCTTACGTGTATATCTCTTGAATTTTCTATATCTTTATGTATTCATGGCTAAATATGTACACATCCTTGTATGTATCTGCGTGCTTTTATTTATGTCTACATGCAGAGCTTGTGTATATTTGTATGTTTTTGTGCTGGTCTTCATGCATATGATATTTACTTTATCTTTAGTTAGTTTGCTACTATGCTGTATACAAACTTTATGGTTGATACTCTACATCTGCACTTTTTGAAATTATGATAGGAAAAAGAATATCTTTAAGTTGGCCCAGGGCGAGTACATAGCCCCTGAGAAGATCGAGAATGCTTATGCTAAGTGCAACTTCATTTCTCAGTGTTTTGTTTATGGTAACCATCTGAATGTTGTCAGCTTATTTATAGCTTCACAATATGTGCGCATTAATTGTTGTTTATTTTTAAAGGTGACAGCTTAAACTCTTGTCTGGTTGCAATAGTCTCAGTTGAGCCAGATGTATTGAAGGCTTGGGCTGCATCTGAAGGAATCAAGGTGGATCTCTTTTCACCTGCTTTAAGTTTACTGTAACAGAACTCATCCTTTCCTTCTTGACCATGGAGTCTCTACCTATTTAGTGTTCTGAACAACACCACATCGCATGAAAATTTCCTTAAGTGAAAATAGAGGCACGTACACCCTAAGCATGAGAGGACTTGGGAAATAGGATTTTATATTATCAATTTTCATTCTGAAGTCTTCATGTACAAGGTATTTGAGCTTCTATTTGCAAGCATGTCCCGATGTAATATCAACCCAATTCAAAACACTTGGATAGACTACTGAATGGTATGAAAGCTACATTTTAGGTGCTTTTTGTTGAGATTAAATTTTGGTATGCAGTAAGATCTATTCTTTGAAGTTATAAGATGCTAAGCTTGCCATTTTTGCTCATCGATTGAGCATGCTTCTACTTAATCTCAAGAAGGATTAATTTGAAAGAAAATAAGGATATTAAGGAGCATTTTGCTGGGAATCGAAGTGTTTAGAAAAATACTCAGGTCAAGGTTTGAAGAAAAAAAATTTGGATTCAAAATCGAAATCCCCCATGTTGAAAAGTTTAAAATGAATTTCACGTTGAGAGGGTTCTTGGCTTCTTGCAGATACAACCACTATGGAAGATAACATGACCGTTTCAATAAAAAAGTAGCAACAACAAGTCTACAACATTAATCCAAGGCATGGTATGCTGTACCGGTCGGTACCGGACGTACCGTACCCATACCGATGGGTACCGATATCGGTACGCCAGTGTTGGTACGCCTAGCGTACCACGTACCATACCGTACCGACACTCGGTACGCCTATGCTAGTGCGGCACCGGTACGGCGAACCTTGATCCAAGGGAATCTGAAAGACAAGGAAGCAATGGTAATTATGTGGAGCATAGATTCTTAGAAGTATTCAAACACAAAATTAAAGTCAGCATTTGTGGATTTACAAATATAAAAAAATATGGAAGCTTACAATGGAGGTGAACCTAATCGCGCATTAAGGGTAAATAGTAGTATTTGTGGCAAAGTAATAAGTCTATAAAGAAACTTTCATAGTATGTCTAGGCATGCTGCCCTCCATGTTTTGGACAAGGAACGACAATTTTCTAATTTCTACATGATATCATTCCTATGAGCAACTTGTTTGACAAAATCATCAGATTGTATGGACGCTCTTCTATATATTTCTCTCAATTCATGACTACAGATTAGGGGTTCCATTTATGGCTTCTTTGCAACTTAATTTATGCATATAGAAACCTACTAATGGTCATACCAATAACATTCAATAGTATCTTGTGTTATTGCTTAATTGCATAGGTATTGCTAACTGCTAGCAAAATTTTTTACCTTGAATTTTGGATTGTTTTTGAATTTGATTTTTTTGCCAATAATTTGCACAGTAAAGATGAACATTATTCCCTATGGGAAGGTTTCCTAGATGATGATGAAGAAACTTCTTGCATATGCAACTATGCATCATAGTTAATTCTAGTTCCTTAATATTTGAACCCTAGCTGATATATACACCAGCAAGCCAATAGCAAATTTTTATTTCTTATCTAAGAATTCATCTATACAGCCGGTGACTATCTGTTTCCTGCTAGAAGATCATTATTCCATGTATTCTACTGAGTCAACCAATAAACTCAGATTTTGATTTATGAACCGTAAATGACTTTGACATGCATGAGCATCAGCACTTGACTTCTGTGGAGTGCACATTTTTATTGCCTGTGTCTATGAACATTATAAATAGTTATTTTATATATTCTTTGCAGTATGAAGATCTAAGAGAACTATGTGCCGATTCAAGAGCAAAGGCTGCTGTCCTTGCCGAGATGGATGCTGTTGGAAAGCAGGCTCAGGTAACTCCATACCCCCTACCTCACATAACTTAGCCTACCTTTCCGGAGTGTTAGTGGTCTTGACATTTTGTACTCCAACTGTGACAGCTGAGAGGTTTTGAATTTGCCAAAGCTGTTACTTTGACATTAGAACCATTCACTTTGGAAAATGGCCTTCTTACTCCAACATTCAAGGCATGTCCCTCCAACCTAATACTCTTTCATCTAAGAATCATAGTTGAAAGAAGATTTACTGTAATCTTAATTTCTATCTGTTCCCAGGTCAAGAGACCTCAAGCAAAGGCTTATTTTGCAAAGGCAATTGCAAATATGTATGCTGAGTTATCTACATCTGATCCATCACCAAACAAACCATCATAATTCTCATCAGGATCGCTTTTTTTCCTCCAAGAAACTGATGAGAGAACAGAATCAGAAACAAATGAAGCCAACTGCAGGTATCACAATGGCTCTGCCCATGACAAAACATAGGTGAAATGGGATAGTATAAAGTGTAAGTTATTATAGTGGCTACCTTTTCAACGTGCGAACATGACATTGTTTTCTTAAAGGGAGGAGCAAGTCCTGTAATGATGCCAACTCCATCTGCACTTCGACAAAATACATGATATTATTCATGAGCCCTCTAGTAAAAGTAGGCCTATAAGATTTAGATTCCTTGCAACTTGTGCAGCAGTATATTTCTATGTCATGATACAAAAGCCTCTGAGCTGCTCCCAAGTTAGGCTCATTTTAAGCATGCTATATCCTGTGAAATATAAACTTTTTCTTGGTGCCCCTTATTATTGATAGAGATGGAAAGTTTGGAAACAGGGAAGTACATCATTTGAAGGTAATGATAGATCTACAATTCCATTTCATTGACATCACTCACGCTGAATATTGGCCGAATACCTGAAAGGGATTGATCTCTTGTGCATGACGATCACGTAGTGACTTCTTATGGTAACACAAATGGGGAAATTTTTTTCTTGGAGGTTATATAAATATCTTCATATTCTCAATGCCTATTGTTCTATGCGAAAAAGCAAATCCAACTCCAAGCAAAAAAAGAGAGCAAATCCAACCTTTTCTTAAAAACCAATAACTAGATAATTTTTTAAAGGCAAAATCCATTTTTTAAAAATAACGGCTTCAAAGGAATTTGTTATGTGAGGATTTTGGCATTACTTTTTCGATTAAGTGGCGTTATCGGTAAATGTCGGTCTTATTCAAAGACATGGAAAGAATTACTTAAAACTCCCAAGCCTTACGTTTGTACATCTATCCTCCTCCCTCTTCTTCCCCTCTCTCCAGCCCCTGGTTATAGGCATGCTTTTCCTTGGCTGCTGCCCCCCTGCCTCTATTTATAGGCAGGGTAGGTTGACTAATTAAGTAGGTTAGTGCCTTAGTGGGCGCAATAGGTGACTCAGCTACTTATGGGGAGCAGGTTCCTATGGTCAAACGGATTTGGTTGGATCATTTCTTAAATCTTAAGATATAATAAATTTGATTATTATCAAAATATTGTTAAAATCCAAAAGTTCGGAAAGAATGTCTTACAAATTTGTCTTGAAGATACATTAGTTTTCGGTACAATTCAGCACTTGGCATTTTTAAAAGAGTCATTATTTCAAGCGGTCACACTTATATATATATATATATATATAGAGGGAGGGAGGGAGGGAGGGAGAGAGAGAGAAAGAGAGGTTGAATTCTTACCAAAATTCGGTGAGTCCTAGTTCTTTGTAAGTTTTTATACTTCTCAAAAAATCTGCTTATCTTAAATTATATTTTACCAATTTTAGAAAGCTCGAATTTTTTTAATAAAATAATGTGAAAAAATGATGGCTTTTTCCTTCCCTCAATATAGAGAATCAAAAACTAATTTGATTGAATATTAAGAGTTTAAAAAAGCATGTATATAGTTCATCTACAATTTATGAATTTTTATCTTGGTTGTGTACTGGAAAGACTTTAGGTACTTAGCCAAAAAAATTTACATAACATCTTTTGATTAGTCTTTATTATAAGATGCTGAATTGTTAAAAATAATATCAAACAAATCATGCACACAGCTTATGTGGATTAGAAAATATTGTAATATGGGCTTTTTTTTTTTTTTTGTAATCTCTAGTTTGTTGGGGATGTTAGGAAAAAGTATGCGCAAACCTAAATAACATCTTCTGGCCGATTTTTTTTCCAATTTTCTGACTTATCTTATTCATAATTTAAAATTTAAGAATCTTTATACCTTCATCATCAACAATAGCAGTAAGATAAGCAAAAGGGTTATCATTTTAAATCAGCCTATCAATATAAAAACATATCAATACTTTCATCCAAGAACATAATTTTCATGGAAGCATAGTTTATATGCCTAACTAAAAATTCATCTTCAGTCAAAGTAGGTCTTCGGAAGGATCAGAATATTTTGAACAGCATAAAAATATTCAAAATATCCATATAATATAAACTAAAATTAATGCTATCGCATTTAACACCGCTCATTCTCGTGCCATAACTATATTCAATAATTTAGATTATTCCTTTTTCACTACATGTACTCAAATACGGCAAAATACCTAAAAAATATCAATTAATATATTAGAATAAAGCACATCGATGCTATGCGATGCTCCTCCAAGCAGCAAAACTACTTAACCAGCCGCACGTGCGAGTTGCGACCGGAAATTACAATATTTACGAATAATTCAAACGTACTCTGGGACTATATGATCGCACGTGCGAAAGTTGGGTCCACGGAACGCGCACTCTCCTCCTCATTTCTTCCTCCCCTTCTTCCATCTTTCCCAAGCACGCGAATTAGGGCACCCACCGCCGCGTAATTCCCTGGTGACGGAGCCCCGCTCTCTTTAAACCGTCCTCCCCTCCCCTCCACCGCGGCGCAGGCGATCGCCGCCCCCTTCTCCTCCTCCTTCCATGGCGACCAACCCCGCGACCGTCGGCGGTCGCACCAGCGTCCGCGTCGTCGTCATCGGCGACCCTGGCACCGGCAAGTCCAGCCTCATCGTCTCCGTAGCCACCGAGACCTTCCCCGAGAACGTCCCCCACGTCATGCCTCCTACCCGCCTCCCCGCCGACTATTACCCCGATCGCGTCCCCATCACCATCATCGACACCTCCTCCAGGTCGCTTTCTCGATCCCCTTACCTCCCGTCTCGTGACCTGATTTTGGGTTCTTGATCTTGGAAACTCGATCTTGCAGCCCGGAGAACAAGACCAAGCTGATCAGCGAGTGCCAGATGGCCGACGCCATCGTGCTCACCTACGCCTGCGACCGACCCTCCACCCTTGACCGCCTCAGCACCTACTGGCTCCCGGAGCTCCGCCGCCTTGAGGTTCTTGGCCTCCCTTGTGCATCAAGTGGCCTCCTTTTTGGTTTTCTTTTCAGAAGAACCTTGCTAGATTATAGACTTCTTGTTCTTGATTTGGATGGGCAGGTTAAGGTGCCCGTGATCGTTGTTGGCTGCAAGCTGGATCTGCGGGACGAGCAGCAGATGAGCCTGGAGCAGATCATGTCGCCGATCATGCAGCAGTTTCGGGAGATCGAGACTTGCATCGAATGCTCCGCCCTCCGGCAGATTCAGGTGCACCACCCATCTTTATCGTCTCTATTTGTTTATTTGGCGTGTCTGCCCCTGAACTGTAATCAGGGACGTGGTATTACAAGCAGGAATGCTATTTTCTGTGATTTATACCTTGTCGAGAATTAATCTTTATGTGTAGCCAGTTCCCACTTAAGCAAAAGATGCTCGCTTATGCTGTGTTGACAATCTGCTACATTAGTGTTTGCAATTCTTCTCAGTAGTTCTTGCTCAGTATCAAGCAATTCTTTTCAGTCATGCTTGCTCAGTTTTTGATCAGAGGATATCTTTGTTTGTGGTTTTGTTGAGGTATCATACTTTAATTGGTGAATGATTTTGTTTGTTATGTTTGGTCCGATTTCTTCTGTAACTCATGCCTGTGGATCGAGGTTCCTGGAATGCTGAGGCTGTCTTTCTGCAGGTTCCTGAGGTTTTCTATTATGCTCAGAAGGCAGTGCTTCATCCGACTGCCCCACTTTTTGATCAAGAGATGCAATCATTGAAGCCTCGATGTGTGAGGGCTTTGAAACGGATATTCATTCTCTGTGACCATGATAGAGATGGAGCTCTCAGTGATTCAGAGTTGAATGAATTTCAGGTTGGTTTACATCATGATTTGCATTTGGTTGTTCTTCTTTAGGATTATAGACTACTTACCAGCTAACTGTTTCTTGCCGAATATCTCCCTTGGTCCGCTTTTGAAATGTATAGCTTGTAATATTTGTTCAGGTTAGATGTTTTAACTCTCCTCTGCAGCCTATTGAAATTGTGGGTGTCAAGAAAGTTGTGCAAGAGAAGATGCCTGAAGGGGTTAATGAGCATGGTCTTACGTTGACTGGGTTTCTCTTCCTTCATGCGCTTTTTATAGAAAAAGGCCGTCTTGAAACAACATGGACAGTGTTGAGAAAATTTGGATATGACAATGATATTAAGCTTAGGGATGATCTCCTTCCATTAGCATTTAAACGAGCCCCTGATCAGGTAATCTTGTTGATTATTAATGTGCCGTTAAACTTTTATTTAAGTTGAGAACACATGTTTGAATATTATTTTATTATTTTAAACTGAGGTTGTGACATAGGTCATTGTGGGAAGGCACAATTACTTTGTAAAAATAACCAGGCTAGTACTTTGCAATGGTGACATGACAGCTTATTTTCAAGTTATTTGATGACAATGATGATTAGTAATTCTAGAATAAAATAAGATATATACAATTGGACTCACTTCATTACAACCTGCCAAGTTGGAGTTATATTACTTTCTTTTCAAAAGTTATTACGCATTGTCAGTTTGAGAAACTGTTAGTTTTTTCCTGGTTAAATTTTTTTATTTTAAATTCTATGCTTCTCGAATATTTTTGCATAGTTTAAAAAAGATACATATTGATTTAATATGCTAGTTTTAAAATAGAAAACAAAACATTGATTCTGAAATAAGGTCAAATATCATACTCAGGCCCTTGTGGGGTGAATCTTTGGCCTTACTTGTTGAAATTCCTGAAAAGAAGGGAGGAAAATAGTTGCTCTTATTACTGATAAATGTGCATAGGATTTCATGGGACAGATGCTCATTTTCTATTTTGTATCTTTTTGTAGAGTGTGGAGCTGACAAATGAAGCTGTGGAGTTCTTGAAAGGAATTTTCTTCATGTTTGATATTGACAAAGTATGATTTGCTTTACTTTCTCTTTCCTAGATAATACCAAAAGTTTCTCCCTGCTCAATTATCTTGTGATATTTATCTCCTTCTCCAAAAGTTACATGATTTACTGCTTAATTTAAAAATTTTACCAAAAGTTTCATAATTTCTCTCATAGTTTAAAGAATTTTGTTGGCAAATATGCATGCTTTCAGTTCTATATTGATTTGTCGGATAATGATGTAGTTATCTGCTTAACAAGTCAAAGCTATAGTGTTTTACAACTTAATCATGTAGCAATATGCTTTGTTTCTCATGTTAGAGAAATTTCCTCATCATGTTCTTGGCTTTGTATCCTAGAAAATGGCTTCCATAACTCTAGCTTGACTGACCCAAATTATGTTCACTGCACTCATACCATAATTTTCAATAAACAAGATTTATTTTTCCTGTCTTGATCAAATTCTGCCAGTTTGATTGGTGCACCCCCAATCTTCTATTGTTCCATAAAAATTACCAAAATGAATCACATGTTCTCGATCTTAAAGGTGCATGCTCGTATCTTTTTGTCAGTTGGATAGTGAAGGCATGATAAAAAAACACCTATCTTATCAGGATCTGAAAAAATAAGAATAACTTCAATTTAGTGGATCATGATCAAGAACCTCTGCATTTGAATGAGGATGAAGTATTCCTCAGATTTGTCGAGGTAGTTTTGCATGGACACAGATACGAGAATCGAATTTGGATGCGTATTCAAGTGTCTGACTCGATGAGAGGGAGGAAGGATGATACTGGGATATTTAGATTAACATATAATTTTAACTAAATTATATATATATATATACACATGTCCACCTTTGCATATTTGTTTGTTTAAACATTAAAAAGAGATACTAAAAATATATTATTTGTTAAGATCTTTCAACTTACATGTTTCTTATTCAAATATCTCAATTGAATAAAGGACATAAGAAAAATAATATTTTACAAACTTAATATTTTGCAAACTTGTTTCACTACCTACTTGATCTAAAATGAATAAATACTCACTCCTAACATCAAAATAGGGGATTAAATTGATTGTTGGATCAACAAAACTTTATTAAGTATCCAAGTGTCTGATCATGTGGATGTGAGTGTCTAGATATCACAGTGTCTAGGCAGAAAGTTGGTCTTTTAGAGGAGCATCGATCAGTTTATCATTGATATAATTCAAAACGTCAGGTAATCATGTTTTAATTTTCTCCCTTGGCAGTAAAATAGGACAATTGAGATCTTCTTCTAGATCTTATAGTTATTGATTCCTTGCAGTTGTATGCTTCTGTTCCTTTAGAGGTTGATGGACCACCATATATGTTTTTTTTTTCTTGTGCCATACTTGTGAATTGCTGAAGTCAACCAAGTAAACTTACTTTCTCAATTGTTAGCAATTAACTTGATAACTATTATATTGTAGAATTGCATGGTTTCTTTAATAGTTAACACAAACCTCCAAGGTAAACTCTGGACTTGACATATTTATCTTGATAGCTTCTCCATCTAATCCTTTCCCATTCCTCTAATATTCCAAGTTGCATGAACCCGTTTATATATCCATCATATCTTATATAAGCAATCTTCTACATAAACTTTTTTTCTCATCAGCTTTGCATCTAGGCTTCGACCCTTCTCTGTTGCTTATTTGCTGTGAGGTAATGCCATCTTCCAATTCTAATGAATTATTTCCTACACAATTCGTGGAAAGGATTTGGATAAATCTTGTCATTATGCTTTGTCAAAAGTGCTGAATTGACTGCTTCTGTAATGTTTCAAAAGTTATTTATTTTTGGTAATTGTATTACATTCCAAATCTACAAATGGAAGAAAGAAACTTGAACATCTGCTGCTCCTCTCACTGACAATTTTGTGAACCTTTGACTGTTTTATCTTTTCAACCCATAAAGATCTTTCTGGCCACCACTTGTCAAAGAACATTTGCACTCTAGGCAGTAACATGAAGCTCTAAATTCTCACGTGTTTATTGGTTTCCTGTATATAAGAAGCCCTGATTTTTTTTGCCCTCTTTTAAATTAATAATTGGAAGAGATCAATTGAGATAATTGTTTCAAATTAAAGCTTGAAAAATGGCAGTTTTTTTTTACGGGCCAATAATTTCAGCGCTTTGTGTGGTTCTGGCTTTTCAAGAACTTTTTGTCTTTCTTATGCTTAACAGTTGCATTTCTCATTAAGGTTGGATTTTAGCAATCCCTTGCTTGTTTTGTTGTTTTAGTATTTGTGCATATGCATGCCTGTCTCTTTTGGTGGAGGTTGGGGGGGGGGGGGTTAATCTGATCTTACTAAGCTGCAGAAGTCCATGGGCCTTTTATGCTGTGCCTAATAGTTTCCTGTTCTGGTTGCTTGTATTTTTTGCTAACAGGATGGGGCTCTGCAACCTGCTGAACTTGATGATCTGTTTTCAACTGCACCAGAGAGGTAAATATTGTTCTCTCTCTCTCTCAAAAAAAAGAAGAAATAGAAGCTAATTTATTATTATTATTCCTTTTGCTTTGTAAGGACTGCTTTCATTGTTTACTGTAAGCAAGTCACTGTCTACAAGCATTCATTACCTAACAGTTCGTTAATATTTGACTAGAAGAAGCCACATTGCAGGGTGTATTTGCTGCTAATTATCTTGCACCTTGTATTTATGGTTGTAGGAACTTCTCATATAGAAGCAACTTGTTTTTCCATTTGTTATGATCTATTCATACAATTGATGACCGCAGCAGTAATTGGTGTAAAAATTGCTATACTTAGAAGTCAGTTGAAACATATTGGCTTTAAAATCGTGAAAAAAATCTGGTTTACTGTTTGAAGTGACTGTTGGCATGTATAATTTTTAACCAACTCTATATATTCTTGATTTTAGTTATCCAACTCTATGTATCCTTGATTGTTGTTTTCTTACAATTTTCTCTGCTACAGCCCTTGGTCTGAAGCTCCTTACAAGGATGCTGCAGAAAAGAACGTGCTAGGAGGATTGTCACTTGAAGGATTTCTTTCTGAGGTGCTCACCATTGATTACCATTGACATTATAATGCACGTAAAATGTCTTTATAGCCTAAGTTGAACGTCAGTTTTTGTTTCATTCTTCCATAGTTCCTGTCGTGGTGATGTAATTTTTTACTGGTTTTATGATAAGCTTGAAATCCCGAACATTTGTCTTTTTAATAGATTTTTTGTTAATTGATGCAGCTTTTTTGCAAATCCAGTGAAAATCTTCTAAAAAATAAGCTGTAATCTACTGTGAAAACTATGAAAAA
Source organism: Phoenix dactylifera (assembly GCF_051530095.1). Lineage (NCBI taxonomy): Eukaryota > Viridiplantae > Streptophyta > Magnoliopsida > Arecales > Arecaceae > Phoenix > Phoenix dactylifera. Next base: position 22,569,451 of record NC_143203.1, read on the forward strand.
GCATGGTACTTCTTGTATGTCTGGTGGTTTAGTTTATGCATTTTCTTTATGCTCTTCTACTCAGCAAGTTTGGCGGTTGAGTGCTTTATGTGTTAATTAATATGCATTGTTCTAAATAAAGTGTTAACTCTCCAGCTTAGTAAAAAATGGAATGTTTTGAATTATCACAATCCCAGATGAATCCTTCTTTTTAACAAACCTTTAGATGTTTTTATGGACTTTCAGACTAGCTGATAAATTAGTATGTAGGAAAGGTATGCATTTGTAATGATGCTTTGACTTGTCACAAAAGGAAGCATCTACTGTGTTTGATCATACTAGTCATATCGCTTGATGTCCGTTCAGATTCAACTTTGTTTCATTGATTTAATGTATCTTTAGTACCATATTTATTTAATGTGTCTTTGACAGGACAAATATATTAAATAAATATGTAGCACATAACACATAATCTGGCTGTAGGTCCACATTAACATTGAATATATTTGTGTTTCATATGCTGGTAATGTTCTGGTACTGCATTCAGCACATCATATTCATGTTACATACTGGAAGCTTGGAAGCTCTTTTACTACCACATATGCCCATTCTTTCTCCAATAGCTTCATTCTTATTGAGTTTTTCCATCCGAGGCTTGAAAACTTAGCTTCAGTTTCTCTTATGGCTATTGGCTGAGCCAATCATGACCTACAAAAAATCAGAAAAGGTAAATAAAGTAAGTCAAGAAAATAAATTAGGCATTTAGGCATCAAAAATATATTCGTGTCTTTGGGATATTTGGTTTATCCTTTCAGTGTTTTCCTGATGAAATAATAAAATATTATATATTTTCAATGAAATAGTTAGAAAATGATTTCTATAATTTAGAGTATAAACATCTTTTATTTTTGTTTTTTGACAATGTAACACAGGGCAACTTAAATGTCTATAACAAAGTTGGCGGAACCATCCCGAACCAAGCGGTTCCGGCCGTCCCGAGCCGTACCAGTGGCTCACTGATATGGTTCCGGCAACGAAAAAGAAACCTCCTCCTCTCTCTCTCTCCCTCTCTCCCCCTTCTCTCTCTCTCTCTTTTTTTCTCTCTCCCACGGTTTGTGTGCCGTCTCCTCCATTGGTACGGCCTGGCATGGACTCGTGCCACCGGAGAACCCGTACGGTGCCCGGTACCGGTTCCGCCGACCTTTGCTCTATAACTTGAGTTGTAGAATAGCCAAAACCATGTCAGCAAGTTACTTCTTTATTTTTTGGAACCAATTGTCCAAGTGCTTCTGAATTTTCTGGACTTTTAAAATCTAGGTTAAATGTTTAGGAAAAACTTTGGGAATTCATATAAGTTGAGAGAGGACCGAGAAACTACCTATATGTACAATTATTATCACATTATAAGCCATCTAGGTTTAAGCTTTAAGAGGAACTTTTGGGAATTTGAATATGTTCAAAGAGGACAGAGAAATTACCCATGTGTACCATTCTTTATGCATTATAAACCATTTTCAAGTGAATGTCTAAGGCCCATTGTATCTTTGGATTGGTCTTGGTCAAGGGTGAAACTCTTTTTGTTTGGACTACGGATTCATGTCCCTATGGAACCGACGCATCCTGCCAGTAGCGTACTGTTCCAGGAAGATAGCAATACTTGGGATGGATGCAAGACACTGGTCCCTCTTGAATCAAGATGTCCCCACTATCCCAGTTTCATCCCAACTCTTAGGATGCATGGGGACAGTTGGGATGGTCTGTGAAACATTTTTTTTAATTTGTTTCCTTGCTGTTAATAAGTTTCAGTCTGTTCCAACAGTATTGTCCCATCCCGATTCTGTACTGTATCAGGAGCAACTGAGATGAGGCCTGGTACTGAGATTTGGACCCTTGGTGTGGACTTTCAGCTAAATGTCTTACTGTGCTTCATTTGACTTCCAAATCTTTTATCCTGGACCTTGAATTAACTATGTATTGTTTACTGTATATTCATTTTTTTAATCTGTTTGGCAAATTTTAATTTAAATATTGTCAAGATGCTGTATGGTAATCAAACTTATATCTGTAATCACAGGCATGAATATTTCTACTTAATTAAACTTTTAAATGCCTGGAACCATATATAAATAGATTTAATACAGTCAGAGGGTAAAGTGGTTTCTGTTTTTTTATTAATTTATAGTTTCATTTGTTTCTGGCGCTGCTAAACTACATGATAAGCCTAATCGAAGTTTAGCTGTACTTAGTACTGCTAATGGTTGTATTGTATGCCATAAAAGTGCTTTCATTTTGTTTATACGCTTACCTTATTATTGTCTGGTAAATTTTTCCCATTAAAACTTGATCTTTGAAAGTTTCTGTTCTGTCGCTCGTTTATTAACTAAAATCCTTGTAATTGCAGTGGGCCCTCATGACACTTCTAGACCCAGCAGGTAGTCTGGCGAATCTGATATACATTGGATACCCTGGTGATGCTGCTTCAGCATTTCATATAACCAGAAAAAGGAGATTAGACCGTAAACGGCAACAATCCCAGAGGAATGTTATTCAATGCTTTGTCTTTGGTCCTAAAAATGCTGGAAAATCTGCATTGTTAAATGCATTGGTTGGGAGGTAAGCTTCTTTCAGATTCTCTCTAGTTTGATCTGTCTTCATTTTGTACTCTTCAAAAATTATATCAAGTTTAATAACTTCTATCTATTCAGGCATTTGTCTATTCTGTAATTGCTTATGACTTCTACTTTTTATGTTTAGAACATTCCCTGAGAAGGACACACCAACAACCAGCGAGCGCTTTGCGGCAAATATTGTAGAACTGCCAGGAGTAAGTATGACTTGGTGCAGAAGCATTGATATTTCCCCAAATTATCGTAGACATGTCACCTGCAACTTCTCAACCAACCTTATTTCTCTTTTCCCTCCGCCCAAACATGTTACATAACTCATGCTCTATATTTGAGTAACTTAATTCTTGAACATCAAATTTACAAGAACAGTTTTTTTTGGATGGTGCTCTAAAATGGTTATGATACCATCACAGATATGCTAATTTTTATGTGTATATTTCTAACCCCACATATTAAATTGCTGAGGCCACTTCTATTCTTGCATTTTCATATTGCAGACAGATAATTCTTATGCATGATGCATTGCATAACCATTTAGAACTGTTGTCGAAGACATATGCTTATCTTTTTTCAGAAGTGATTTTGGTATTTGTCTTTAAGCACAAGCCCAAATGATTATATGCGTTAAATCTGAAAGTATAAAAAATAAATCTAAAAAATATTTTAAAATCACTAAAAATAAAGGAAATTTTTTAAAAAAACTGAGGAAACATAGAAAAATTTCTATTTAAATAAAACATATATTATTCTACAAATATGATTTATTTGTCGGTGATATTGTAAAACACGTAGTAGTGTGAGATATCTCAGTACCAAGCCCGCTGAGATCTTATTATTAGTACCAACACAAAATAGTAATTATTGAAACTGCATTGGAAACTGCCATGAAATGGAGATAAACTTGCTCTTAGTTTTCCAACATTTATCATGGATTCTTCCTCACTGATGAGAGTAGGTTAGGTCAAGTGCTTAACTATTTGGGGCCTTTCCTAGATAGAAGATATTTTCAATCCAACCTGGTTTCAAAATTGGAACCATTCTTCCAATATGCTCTCTGTTTCAAGAATCATAGATTAGCATCTTGTTTAGCTACTCCATTTCATATTATACTTTGTTTTTCATATGCCATAATTTTGTCCTGTAATATTCCAAGATACTTATAATCTCATTAACCATTAGCTTTTTGCATAAGGATGCATACTGAAAATGGCACATTAGTTTACTTCTTTCTTGACCTGAGCATACATTTGCACTGCCACCACACTTATATGTACTTTACCTGCTTTCTGTTATATGCTTATCAAAGAAAATTGGGTAAACCTCTTGGCTTTTAAGCCAGTGCAATGATGGCTTGCACAAAGGTTAAAAATTATGTTTGTATTGTATGAACAGATCTGATATAATGCATCGAGTACAAAGTTTGTTTTTTAATATGAATTGCATACCGTGGGAGGTGTCCAATGTTCTTTTGGTTATGTGTTTGTCCAACATGTTGCTATGTACATTCGGCGATAGTGTCCTATGGAAAAAACCTTGTAACCTCTGCACATCCTGTATCTGAATTTCTCATCATATTGAAGCATACACTGTATACATAAGGTATAATCCATAGCATTGTGTAGGTTTAATCAATAGTTTGCACATAAATTTTTTTTTGAATTTTTATTTGTAGTCTAAGTTTTCATTATTTTTGATTGAATTACCTTGGTTACATAATAATGGACTCATAATCATGGGTATAAAAAAATAAATTAAGACTTCAGGGATTTTAAAATGGACTAGATTTCTTGAAACCTTTTTAGATATAGATATGTTTCAAAAAATTTAATCAGATGCTCCTTTAAAACATGAAAAATTCGGTTTGGACAGTAGTTGTGATTGATGTTATCAAGCCCAGTAGCTGGAAATATTATCCAAGATAACTTGTTACTAATTTCATTTCTCTGTACAGTTATTGTAAATATTAATATTAAAATATTAGATAAGCTAATGCAATTTTTTTTAATTAAAATATTAAACTGTTTTGTTAATTGTATGGCTTTAAATATGATGTCACTGCAAATCTCCATATGTTGTTATAGTATCTGTTGAGTCATAAGATTAAGTTTTCTGCCTTGATGGATGGAGCATGTTAGCGCCTACGCACTTCACAAATTCTTATTATCTTACTTTCAAGATTAGCATATTCTATTGTATTAATTACATTATATTTGATGTGTATTTATGAGTAAAGATACATATTAGTGCATTCTAGTAATGTCAATTTAAATGCTATAGGTGACTTAGAATGTATTGTTAGTTTAGAACTGTAGATGAGTTTCCTATGTAGATTAACTGTTTAAACTGTTAAGAGGTTTTGACTATCACTAGTTGACTTTGGTCTACGTTAGAGATGATATCACTAGCTTAATTCTTCCTGGTTTTCAGCATTCTATTGTCTTACTATTCATGCAGATGGAGCCCATGAAGCCAGTTTTCTTTGTATGTACACGAAAACTTTAATAGCCCATATGATCTGTTTACTTGATCCTGCCCTTGGAGTTGCTGTTTGATATGTTATATGATGATATGGTTTCTGGTAGTGAGATGCTTGAAGTCCATGACTGAATCTTTTTCACCGCATAAAGAATAGCATATGGAATACATTGTAATATAATGGTTGCATTAAAGAGTCCTTGCATGTCATTCCACTGCAGTAGGGGAGTTTTTGTTCTGTTCTCTATCTAATTACATGATATGGTATCATTTTTAAGGGAATAAAAAAGACACTAGTAATGCGGGAGGTACCAGAAGATGAAGTCAAAATGGTGCTGTCTAATAAGGAGTCCTTAGCAGCTTGTGACATAGCTGTATTTGTTCATGACAGGTACTAAACCTGCCCATCTTACTGTATGTTTTTCATGTGGTATGTTTGATTGACTAATTTCCATATATTAACTCTAAAGTGGCGAGCTTGTGCTATGTAAGTGTTTGCAATACTGGTTTCTGATTAGACAGTATTAGATTTGTCCCAATTTTAAGCTTGCAACAAAGGTTCCCCTTTGGATGATTTAGAAAGATATAGAGAATAATAAACCAATCTACTCTCATAATTAAGTTCCCACTCATCTCGTTTGTTTTTTCCATCGTTAGTCAAATAATGCATGCCTAGGTGGTCATTCCGTGGCTGTTAATGGGTATCCGTTCATCTATAATGATTGTGTAAGGATTTGTGTGGGCGTGTGTTTAGTCCTATATTGGCCATGCACTGGGTAGATTTGGGACACTTATACAGGGACAAGGAACTCATACAATACCTTTCGACTAGCCTTTTTGGGTGAGGTCCTGGATTGTTACAATGATATCAGATTGGATCTAGTTCATGGTCCATATGGATTATGAGACAATACAACGCAGGTTTATTTGGATTGACTATGAGCTGATTGTGGTTTTTGTGACTAGATTTATAATATTTGTGATCAGATATGAATGGATTTAGTCCCTTAGCTTGGTAAGATCGTTGGGGCTTGAACTGGGAGAGTATGTGAGATCCTGTGCGAGTATATGTTTAGTCTTTCATCGGCTATACTTGGGTAGATTTTGGATACTTATATAGGGTTAAGAATCTAAACAACACCTTCTGGCTAGTCTTTTTGGGTGAGATCCTGGGTTGTTATAGATTGCTTCTGGGCAGACTATTTTTGTGCATGGGAATGGATTGCTTTATGCCATTTCACATGATGACGAGCTACTAAGTAATGATATTTTTTTTCTTTTTTCCTTTTTCTTTTCTATTGTTGGGAATTGGGCTCTACTGGATTGGTTTTGGATCTATTTACATGGTTTAACAGGTTGCTGGTCAAAAGCCACTATAATAAGCAAAACTTGTCAGCTGGTTACTTTAACTAGATTAGAGTCATCATATTTCGGCCTGTTAGGTTGGGAATTTCCCTTTCTTTTCTTATCTCTGCTTCTCTCTTCCACCACCATTATTCTTTTAAAACACTCTTCATGAATCCATAAACATGTTTCATTATTTCTCATGTTTTCTCTCATTTTTGTACGCCTTCATATTTTTAAGGACAACCTTGCTGTAGGTTTACTAGGCAACAACTTATTGATGATAAGTTGAAGCCATCAGTCTTATGTAGCATAGATTGAGGTTGTGGCCAACTTGGAGTTGGTTTTGGAGTTTCAGCCGGAACTAACTTATATGGCCAAAAACATTGTATTCATGACCTTTTTATGCCATATTTTTGCCTTTTCTTCATTTTTCAAATGAAGTATTTTATCTAGATTAAACATACAATTTTGCAATTTTTTGAAAAACTTGGAAGCATTGCAATGCCCAAAGAGATTTATGAGTGAATTTTTTTGTGTTGCTTTCTCCACTCTAACTTCAGATGTTATGGGCATCTAGATTTTAATATGTTCAATGGCCATCCAAAGTGAAATGATAGATTTCAGTCTAAACATGATTGTCTTTGACATTATAGTTTACGGATTACTTTATATGATTGTCCTAGTTCACTACTGCTAAATTATACATCTTAAGGTCCCAAATGATATATTATTATTGTTTTAGTTATATCTGTTTTTCTTGAGTAAATTTATTTTTATTTCTTATTCCTTTGTTCTTAATTTTAGTTGTTCCTTAGTTTACAATTTCAACTTAAACAACCTAAGATACTGAAACTGAAACCCATTTTTCTAAACCAAAGCAAAACTCAATTTGATAAGTAGTGGACTGTTAACTATGAGGACTTTAAGGTTCCACTTCGTCCTGAAGTATTTCATAAGGCCGATCTCTTCATATTTTTACTCTAACCTCTTTATTGAGATTCCTTCCTAAATGTTTGAGGTTGCCAGTAAACCTTACTCAGTTACCACCATTTCTTTCTTGTTTTTTAAATGGATATGGATATGATCTATGTGACATCTTTTTATATGAGCACTTCATTTTTACTTTACGATGTCCAAAGGTGGCCTTGCCATGCAAGAATATATTGATGAAATGATGCATATCCTCTGTATTGAAAGAAAGCTCCATTTCAAGGCACATTATATGGCAAAATCATCGTGTCGAGGTATTTCCTGATGCAAATTCAGCTCTTTATTGATAGAGAACTATGGTTGGTATTATCAAGAAGCAAGAAATAGCGTTCAATTAATTTTAATGTAGACTGTAGAATCCAAATATCTTGCGATGGCAACTTATTGTGGGAGCTGTTCATGTTTAATCACTTCTAGCAGAGTTAAAGGTCATGGTTAAAAAATCACTGGAGTTTGCATTGTAATAATCAAGCTGTATGTATTGCAAATATATCCCATTGTTCATTGGAGAAGTATTCACAATGAAGAAGATTGTCACTTCATCGAGGAGAAGACAGAAGTGATTACTTCTCAGGAAGTTTGCAAGCTTGTCTGGGTGTACCTTCATGTTTTCATGTGTGTGCATGCACTGTTTGACTGTATATGAGCGACCAATCTTATGCTGGATTTATTTCTTGTCGAGGGATCACTAAAACAAAAGTTTGGGACACTGAGTCACCGCTACAGACTATTATATATTCTACAATAAGTATTTCTTGTTGCCCATTTCATGCCTGTATGGTTCAAAAACTTCAGAGAGTTCTCTTGCTACATCATGTGGCATATATTGCTGTTATTGTCAACATATGCCCTGACTTAATTTCTGCATGCTTAAACTAATATTAAGGTATCATTTTTGCCTCGAGACCTAGGTTTTCAACATTAAATTCCCAGTTATTTCTTTTCTAGTAATTATTGAATCATTCTATTTCTTGCGATTCCATTTGTAGCAAGGCATGCTTATGATGTATGTTTTTTTGTTTCTGCAGTTCGGATGAGATCTCATGGAGGAAAGCCAAAGATTTGCTTGTGCAAGTTGCTAGTCATGGAGAAAATACCGGCTTTGAGGTTCCTTGCCTTATTGTTTCTGCTAAGGATGATCTTGATCCATATCCCCTGGCCATACAGGATTCGACAAGGGTATGTTATGTTTCTTGCTGCCTTTGACATTTGTAATTTGTGACTATATCTTGAAATCTTGTTCTTATTCCACCTTCTTATGTGGAAAATCACAACTTTATCCATATTTATTCTCAAGGCCATAGTGTGTTGTTGTTAAACTAGTATTAAAATATTACCTGTAGCAAGGTCCGCCGTACCGGTACCGGTCGGCGTACCGGTGGCCGATCGAACCGGTACGGTACCGGTCCGGTCTGTTACGTACCGGCTGGTACCGGTCCCGTACCGGCCGGTACGCGGTGGTTTCAAAAACCACAGCGCGCGGCGCTGTGGTTCTAAAAAAAAAAAAAATCGTACGAGGCCAGTATCGGCCGGTACGGGCTCCGAACCGGCCGGTACGGGCCCGAACCGGCCGGTACGGGCCCGAACCGGCCGGTACGCACCCGTACCGGCCGGTTCGGATAAAAAACCGGAAAATACCGGTTTTTTATCCGTTCCGGTACCGGTCCACGGCCGGACCGGTACGTACCGGCCCGTACCGGCCGGTACGGGCCAGTACGGCATTCCATGACCTGTAGAATGTTTGCCTTATATTATACAGACTAAGGGATTATTTGTATATCCACCACATGACCATGCACATGGTTGTGATTTTGATATCATTGATTGTTACTAACATTTAATATGCTTCATTTTTGTTCCAACTTTTTTTTTCTATTAACTTTTGAATTGTGCACTGGAAGCTCTCATGTTGGTATATCTCACTGATCTTACTGTTGTCTGTTTACTTAATTGTGCACCTTTAGTAAGTGACCAATTGTCTTGCGTTCTGGGGTATGTGCATTTTGTTGATCTGCTAAAGACACTTTTTTTCACTTATTTTGCTTCAGGTAAGCCAGGACATGGGAATAGAGACACCTATACCTATCAGCATAAAGTTAAGAGATTTCAATAATGTATTCCTTAGGATAGTTACTGCTGCACAGCATCCTCATCTGAGCATTCCTGAAACTGAAGCTGGAAGAAACCGCAAGCACTATCGCCGGCTTGTGAATCGTTCCCTCATGTTTGTTTCAGGTATTGTTTTCTTCATGGCAACGCCTACCATGGCTAGGAAATATTCATTTTGCATGGTAACGTTTGGTTATGCACAATCACATCTACTAAAATTCTCTGAGTGTGTTATATCAGGACAAAAAATTGGTGATAGATCTGTTGGTATTAGTTATATTCTTCAGATGCCTAACTTATTAATAAGTTAGCCATAGAATTCATGTGACTTGACGATTTATGTGACAGAAATTTTTGGACCCTGAACAAAACAATATTATTATCGCTTCCATGAAACCTAGGAATTTTCTGTAGGGCCCAGTTGATGTCGTGTCCCCGAAAAGGTAATGCCACATTTGCTGCCCAAGTTTCTGTCCCACATCTGGTTCCTTGTACTGAAGGAAATTTTACATTTGGCAGATGATTGTTTATTCTTTTGGAATTCTTTTCTAATATAAATTTATCTGTTCAGGATATAAGTTTATTTGTTCAGGATATAAATTTATAGTCATCGTTGGTTGATTTCTTCTGGTGTTATAAATATGTATGATGTTTCATATGGTCCTTAATAGTGGCTCCTTTTAGAACTGGATTCATTATCAGTTAATTTCATTCCCAAATTGATGAAATACCTGAAAATGTAAACAACTCGTTATGCTATAAATAGCAATTATTTTGTGTTTTATACGTTTACTCTTTATATCCATTTCCATGTATCCTTCATGTCCATCTTGATCTTTTGCTGCATGTAATGGAAAACAATTTCCTCTATAGTAGTTGGCCATACTTCACCGCCTAAACTCATTAGTCTTTGTCGACTAGATAAATGCCAATCAACCTTTTGAATTAATAAAAAATCTAGACCAAGGTTACTGACCCATAACATCCTGTATTGACCGTACTGTACAAGTAAGGTACTGATGGTTTGGTATATAATCTAAATTGGTTTGTACTGGTCCTGGCAAGGTATGTCATACCGGTACTAGTGGGCGTACCGGTCGCCTACTGGACCGGTACGGTTTCGGTTTGGACCGGTTTAAACCGGTACCAGACCGGCCAGCTCCTTTCCGCGGAAGCGGGTGCGCCCAATTGGAGCCGGAGAAGAAGAGAAGGAGAGAGCGAGTGGGGGAGGGAGGGAGGAGAGTCCTCTATCGCCCACGGAGGGGCGGGGGAGCATGCAGTGTTTGGGGGGGGGGGGGGAGCCCGCGGGGGCGCGGCGGAGGCCAAGGCCACGGCCGTGTCCCCTATTTCTTTTAAAACAAGGGACACGTTCTTGGCTTCCGCCGCGCGCTTGCGGGCTCCGCCGGCCCCCCTCGGCCTCCGTCGGCCCCCTGCAGTCCTCCGCGGGCGGCGGAGGCCTCTCCTTCTCCCTCCCCCGCTCGCTCTCTCCTTCTCTTCTTCTTCCCCGGCTCCGGCTAGGTTCGGCATCTACGGGCCATGTACCGGTTTCCACGATTCCGCCGTATCGGTCAGGGTCCGGATCAATATGGGACGTGCTGAATTGGCCGGTTCAGCATATCATGCTGCCTGGTTTCATGTGGTACCGTGGCTGGGAGTGAGAAGAAGTATTGGAAGCTTGTTATACGGGATGTGTACTTCATTGTACCTGGTCGTACCATACCAAATCGATGTTGTACCGAGAATTGGGCGATTTCGTGGTTGAGAGTGAGAAAAAGTGTTGGGGGCCTGTTGTTCATGATGCATCCCTTACCACACCGATCGTACCATTTCAGACTAGTAATGTGTCAGTATGGTTCTTGTTACTAGTTTTGTTGATCATTAGAGTTTGTTCACGGGATTTAAATATTGGTGCATACTGGCCGTACTAGCAGGGTATCGATACTAGCAAACCCCTTAGTACTAGTCCATACAAACATATGGTATATAACTTCCTAATGCTATATTAGCATCAATTGGCACACCATGTCTGAACATGGTACTATGCTGTACCTGTTTGTACCATATTGGTATGGGTATTTCAAACCTTGTTTTGTTTTCTATATATTTCTTGTAAATCGCTCGTCAAACATATTTATGTTTCTTTTTGTATTACGATGCAAAATGTTATAATAATTAATAATATTATATTATTATAACTTTATATTATATTATATTATATCATATCATATCATAAAAGATTAATCTCTGTTTCTGTAGAATCTTCACTGAAATGGAAACAGCTTCTCAGGTTTTTTCAATTAGAGCTTTTGCCTAAGAGCTCCAAATTGAAGCCTCCCCTAGTAGACTTTTTTTTAAGTTTTTGGAGGGGGTAGAAAGTTGTTCCAAAATTTTTACCAAAAACTTTGAAATCATCCAAAAGAGCTTTTGGCTCTCCAACTGCTACACCAAACAGGGCCTTATTATATTAAAAGAGTCTATCTCTTTACCTCCCAAGATGCTGACTCCATGATTGAAAGTGACAAGTACTGCAGAGTCTTTTTTTTTTTTTTGGGGGGGGGGATGTGTTTTGTTGGAAATTTCTGAGTTTCTTCACCATATATATCTACAGTTATCTGTACAAATTATTCCATTAGATCTTATCACATGCAATGGGAAGCTGTGATCAATATCCACTTATGAATTAGTTTATAATTTAAAAACATGTTTTCCTCTTTCTCATTTCTAGAACTTTGATTTGTCATCCCTTGACATTGAATACGAGACTGAATGTAAGCATATGAGAGCTAGGTATCTCTGGTGAAGATTAACTTTCCTGTGGTATGCTGGCCACCATCTATGGGATTTTTAGCATGCTAAAGTGGTTTGAGATTAGGAGATTTTGATAATAAGAAGGAATGATAAAACTAAGCCATTATCCTATGTGAATCAGATAGGATTAGAGACCTGTTTCTTGATGTCAATAAACCATGCCTAGTCCCATGTTTACATAGCAGTGATAATCATTCATATGTAGAATTAAGAAACAGTCTCCTTTTCATGTCTACTTGTTACCAATAGTTGGTAGTTTCCGTGAGGAAAAAGTAAATTTATTTACCATTTAAAAAGTTGAACCTCCTTATAATTTAATTTATCAGCTGATTGATGTCTCCAATAAAGCAGTTTGTATTCTGTTGCCATTTTTCTTTTTGTGAGGGCTTTCTTCTCTAGTTGTACTTATTTTCTTTTCTGGATGCTACCTCTATTGAAATTTTGTTGGTGGTTTGCCGTTGCAGTTGGAGCTGCTGTGGCAGTTGTGGGACTGGCTGCTTACAGGGTTTATGCAGCTAGGAAGAATACATCAACCTGAGGATCTCCGTTGGTGCCTCAAACCAGCTTGGCAAAAACAGCAGCAGCAGTTCTAGGGTTGCTATTTTTTGGAACTATCCTCCGTCATCCTTTAGTTCTTTTAAGATGTACAGTTGTCACTAGCTTCCATCAAGGCCTGAGCAAAGTTCTTGCTGCCTCAAGTTGTTGGCTTCCTAGATCAGTTTTTGAAATGTTAAATGCTGTTGCTTTGAGCCTTTTATGATGGAAAGCTTTTTAGTTTTTTTTTTGGGTGCATAAGGGTTACCTCTACACTGCAGGCTTTTTTTTTTTGTTAATTCTCATAACTATTCAGTTTTATTCAGGTATCTCGATTTTGAGAAGTTGGTGTTCATGCCTCTTGACTTCCATATACCATGTTTCATGTGCTAGCTCTTTTTTTTCCCGTTTATTCTTGTATCTATTCAGTTTTGTTGGGATACCTTGATTTTTGGGGAGCTGGTTTTCTTGTCTCTGATTTCCATAATAGCATGTCTTATGTGCTAGGGATGAGAGCCTTTTTTATTACGCATGGAGCTATATCATCGTTACCCTGTGGCATTTATATTCGATCCTACATTTGGAAGTTGAAACATTTCCCTTGGACATGGCTTATGATAACCTCCTCCGCAATTAGCGGACTCAAACCGTCTCTTATCTATTAAACCGCAGACGGCTGCCTGGGACTAGCATGTTTCCACCGCTCGACTGTTGGCGCTATTTCAGTTCTAGTTTAACAACTAATGATTTAGCTGTGGATTTTGGTTTTTATGGTGCTTGGGAAGATGCTTTAGGCCGGTCGGCCGACTTGAATTTTTCTTGGTGTTGCGTTGGATTGGTGCTGATGTGACAAGTCTCTGGATAGCCCCCGCCTCGTGTAACCGGCATCTACTTACTGTCGGAGTGGCGATCGCTTATAGGACTTTTATTATTATTATTATTCATATTATTTTTGGAGTAATGTATATCTCCTCGGTGGAATTTGGAAACCAAAAAATTGTAAGAGGGGAATGAATAAGCTGCCGAAATCTCCTATTCTTTCTTTCTTTCTCGTTTCTAAATTGGTTCTCCTGGTAATCGCTCTGCATACCCGGATGGTGACTTCAGTTCCTGTGCTTCCGGCGAACTGAATGCAGGGGAAGCAAATAAAGGAGGTTTAAGGAATTCATTCGATTTCGGGCTGCAACTTAATCTTGTATAACTCCTATGCACCTCTCTTCTGGACTTTTGAGGGGGCCTGCTGGTAATGATTCAGATTGTGCAGCAAATGATTCGCCTATCCAATCTTTTTCAAGGTGTCCGGCCCTGGCACAAATGGAGCTATCAATTGGTCTAGTCCCTTATCTCTTTCTTCTCCATTGGTGAATTGGGAGAAAGAGTGCACCAATAAGAGAAGGTTAAAAAGCAAGAAATAAGGAAGTAGAGTATATACGCCGCTTTCGTTCTTTCTATTCAATATGTCCTCTCCTCCGGTACCTCCAGCCTTTTCTGCTCTGACATTTGTCCTCTTCTTCAAAACAATGATCTTTTACTTAATCATTTCATGAACCATAACAACAATCTCTTGTTGTTACACTTCTAGGCGATAGACCAATTTGGATTGGCCATAGATATGCTGAGCTCCACTGCTTCGATCATTTACATATTTCTGCCTTATGAGCCGGCTTTACCACGCTGGATGTCTCTTTATTTGATTTGATCATGTATGTCACTCGGGGCTTGGTTGCCTACTGCTTGGTGCATTTCTTATCAATTTTTTGAGGTGCTACAAGAAGTTGGTTATCTTGCGTCTCTATCATAGAATATCTGCTCTTGCCTGTTCTCCAATAAACTTCCTTCGTCCTTCAGAAATAAACTTTTTCTGGTTCTTTAGAAAGGGTAGATTCATTACCACGGCAGTAACTCTTAACCCATCATTTTTTTGCACTAAAGCCGGGCGTCTATTCGTGCACCGAGTCACGGGACTACATAGGTTACCAACTGAGCGTTAGTGGGCCCGAGATTTGTACCCTTAACGGGCGGCCCAAAGCATTTGCTCGCTCGGACGCGAGCAGAAGGAAAGCACGCTTCTTCCACGCGCAGCTTGCGATTGAAAAGCACGTGCAGGTGCAGCACAAAAGGTAATTCATCTGTTGGGTTGCTGCTTTCCTTTTTTTTTGCTGCTTTCCTTTTTCTCCCTCTTCACTTCCATTCTCCTCTGCCGAGAGCGGCGACGGCCATGGCTGCCCTCCTCCTGACCCGATCCAAAACCCCAAACCTATGTCGCCTCCTCCACCCCTCCTCCTCCCCGATCGACGCCTTTCCCTCCTCGTCCTCCCAATTCCTCCGAGCTCTCCACTCCCTCGCTTCTCCGTCGCTCCTCAGCCCCCCTCTAGATCTCGGCCGAGCCCCGCCGCCGCCCGATTGCAGATCCGCCGCCGCTGGATCGGCCCCCGCCGCCCCCGTGCCCCATTCGGTTACTGCTCCCCGCTATAACGCCCTCCTTGGCTCCAGAAAGGTGCGATTTGCCCCTTTTCCTCCTTCCTCTTCATCTTCTTCTTCTCTATAGGCTTAGGTTTCAGTGCTATCTGATCTGCCGTTCTGTCGAACTCCTGATAGTATTAGGCTGTTGGCTCTGTAAGAGATGAAAAGTTTATTAGTGTTTCTCTACAGGGACAAAGATTGATGGGGAAAAATTCCTGGTGAATAGAGTTTCATAATCTTACATTCGCTGATTATACTGCAGAGGAAAAGGATTATTCTACGAGGCTATTAATTAATTGCACAACAATATTCTGGCACCATGGTTTAGAATCATTGTAATCGAGAAGAGGTCCCCATTTGGTGTGCATGTATATGTGGTGGGATTTTAAATAGCGGCTATTTCTTTCTTCTTTTGATCTTTTCACTCTTATAAAAAATAAATTGTCATTCTGCATCAGTACTTTTATATGTAAATGCATTAACAAAAATATATCATTATGAAACTGTGTAATAACACAAGTCCCCACCTACTAAACACATGCCGGCACGGGATCTCACATACTCCAAATCCAACCACAAACTCCATGATTGGCTCATGATCAGCTCCAAAAAGAATCATGCCGTAATGTCTCCTAGTCTATATGGGTCATGGGATGCATTTGCTTTCATGTCATTATAGCAACCCAAGATCTCACAGAAAAAGACTAACCGGAAGGTATTGTTTGGATTTCTTAGCCCGATAGGTACCCAAGATCTTCCTAATGTACAACATATGTGGGACTAAACACACACCAGCAGAGGCTCCCACAAATTGTGAAGTATGAAATGTTATTTTATCAAGTGGCACCGTTAATCTTTTGTTGTTGCTGCTGCTGTTTTATAATGACTATAACAGCTATTTTGACAACAACTGTTCTATCCTTGGAGTATTCATCAAAATCTGGAGAAGAAAATTCTGGCCGCTGTCATGCCCTATAACAGTAACCTCTGGGGGTTTGTTATAACAGCATCATGGAATTGTCGATACCTTTGCATGACACTTAAATAAAATTCCAGAAAAGCTGTACAAGAATCTTAGTCATGTCTACTAGAGTGCCAATCACGGCAGTTGGATGGACCTTCTATTTTCTTGAAAACCTCATAAGCACTCTCATGTGCACTTGTAGAAATATTTTTGACATAGTACAAGCATCCTAGACCTGTCCAGAAATTAACTGTTAGTTGTGCGAACTGATAAGACACTTGTACATGGCAAATTAGCACCAATATTATTTTAGTCCTTTGATAATATAGGTTTTCCTGCTGTTAAATCTGTATTCATGACTGTTATATGCAATAAGAAAAATAAAGTTCTCTTGAGTTGATCTTCTGATCGGATGATTCATATGTTGTACTGAATTTTTTTACTTTTGATTCTCAAAAGTAATAGACCTCACTCAGTCAATATAGCAATTCTTAGCTGATTATTTGGTAGTCTGGATAGAACGGATTACTTCTCGTGATTATTATGTCATTAGATTAAATGTTTTGTCCCTAGATCTTGTGGAAGGATAATCTCTTATGCTAATCGATTCAGTTTTATTTCACATGATTAAACTGTAATCTTTTTTTCTCTCTATTTCTGTTATTGTCTCTGCTCGTTGGCACTTCTAGTCTGCATCTCTAATCTTTCCCTTTTTCCCCTTCTTCTTCTTCTTCTTCTTCTTCTGCTCTTCTCAACTCTTACAATTATCTCTTTTCTTTTCTTTTTTTTTACTTGTTTCTTAGTCCCTTCCTTTTCCATTTCATCATCTTCTTTTGTTTCTTCTTCCCTTCTGTGTTTTTTTCATCTTCCTTCTCTCTCCCTCTCTCTCTCTCTCTCTCACACACACACACACAGTATTCTGCTACCAATCTTTCTTTGCTTCTTCCATATTAACTTCTTTACTTGGACACTTGCATGATTGACCATATCTACAAACAATGGGATAAGCACTCTTAAAGAAAATGGAACTGTCAAGTACCATTTCAACCTTATAACACAAAATTTTCTTATCGTTCTTTGAGGGCCTAACCTTTTTTCCTGTTTTGTTGTCCTTTAAACCTGCTTCGTATTTTAATTTTGATCATACTTATCTAGAACTGAAACTTGAGACATGCACTCGTTGAAGTCCTAACATAAATCAACCTTTGATTTTCCTTTTTTATTGATAAAGATTGTTCTTATTTAGACTTTAGACTGAAAATTTTAAATTTATTATTTTGAGATGATGGAATTCTTTTGTCAAAAACAAAGTGGCATGATAGCTAATCGTCCTGGATCTTATTTGCTGACAACTTCTGCTTCTGTTTTCGTTTTTGATTTATCTTAAGTTGCCATTCTTTTAAATTCTTTTCAAATTGCTCGCCTAGTTTCTCTAAAAGCATGTGTTCGCTGTCCTAATTCCTCACAAACATTCATTTGTTGTGCTGGAGTTGTATGGCATTTAGTCTACTCTCTTTTTGTTCTTTGGTGTCTACTTTTTCTTGTAGAGAACTGGATCATTAGTATGGAGCTGATTCGCTTTAAGTTCTAGAGATTTATGACACTTTGCTGTTTTAGAGCTAGAGTGTTGTCCTTTTTATGTACTTTTTTTTTATATGAATAAATTTAATTTCTTTAGAGTTCACGAGTTTTTCTAATGGCTTCTGGAGATTTGCTAATCCTGAGCTTGAGTCTGATCAGGGACAGGTGGCATGTTATGCACGGGAAACTAGAAACAATGTAATGGTTGAAAAAGCATATTGATCAAATTACCTGGATGGTAGTTGTATTATGACACCAAAAGGTTGGTGTTTTTTTGGAGCCAAGAAAATATTAGACTTTAGGCGAGTACCCAACTGAGTCCTCATCTTTCCCTTTCCCTCCTCTTAAGTGCTGCTGCACCAACAGTCATAATGCATTTGAAGTCAATTATTTAAATGTATTAATTTTTTGTAATATATTGTTGGAAAGGAAGGAGAGGAAGATATTTGCTTTCACTCAAGTGGGCTGAAGAGATGCAGAAGCTAAGATATTTTTTTATTACAAAAAAAGTTTTTCCCCTACCTCCCGTTTGAGGAAGTTTGCCAAATTACTGCATCAGCAGATTGTGTGAGTGAAAGATACACCACCCTTCATAATTATGTCCAGAATCTTAAGTAAGATATAGGCAATCTTCCAAAAACATTTAATAAGTCTGCTTCGGATACCACTCCTAAGGCAATTATTTAGCTCAGTTAATTTAACTTCCGTTATGTACTGTTTGGTGTTTTGAGAGTCTCGTAATTGCCACTGCAATAAAAGTTATAATGCAGTTGAAGTCAACAACTCAAATGCTTATATCAACAACCTCATATTAAAGAATCCCTATATTTTTCTTGATATATTGTCGGAAAGAATGAGAGGAAGATAAGAGCCTTAACTCTAGTGGATCAAAAATATGCAAAAGCCAAGATATTTTTTGTATAAAGACTGGTTTACCCTCATCCTTTCTTTATGAGGATTCTGCCAGATCATTGTACACGAAAGTGTTTGAGTAAAATATAAACCACCCTCCATAATTATGCCCATAATATTGATAAGGCAGGGGCAAGCTCCTAATGGTATTAATAGATGTGCTTGTGATGTTACTCTGAAGAGGCTCAATTAAATATCACTTCCATTATTTTCTGCTATTGTTATCAATGTTTCATGCAGTTCACTGTTTATGCAGCTTTGGGCCTATGAACAAATCCCTCAGAGCCACCCAATCAAATTGGTGCATGCTGGTACACAAGGTTTACCTCGTCGGTTTTCTGAGACGGCGCATGATGGAACTGTGACACATCTGTCAAACAAAATCATCTCTCAGCTTTCTAATTCAACTGAAAAGAATGTATGCAATTCTACCAGATCTGCTTTTGTAGTTTTGAGTGATATTGGATTGGAGTTTCTCTGACATTTGCTTTTATTTTTTATTGATTTGATCAAACCATCATTTTGTGAAAAGCTTTTGCAGACTACATGTACTGGAAGGGAGGGAGATTGTTCGAATGTTATTGCTTTCAGCCCATTGGAGGGGACCCTTATAAAAGAACGAAAAAGTGGACTGGGGAATGAAAACTCGAAGATAAATAGAATGGAGCTTTCGCAAAAAATTACTTATGCTCTCATACCAGCACTGCTTCTTGTGTCAAAATCTGCAGCGACTACTTCCATACTGATTTTCTCAGTATACTGGCAGATATATGGGTTTTTTAAGGAGATTTTTCTGGATTATGTTCACCAGGAGGTCACCCGAAAATGGGTTTTAATATATTTCAAGTTGCTTCTTTTGATCTTGGCCAAGGACACTATCCTTGATTTCGATCTGGTGTAATATCATCATTTTCTTGAGTTTGGAGACTAGCCTGGCATCATCATCTGTATGCTGAAGGATAATCTTGGGGGATAATGTCCTACCTGTGACTTTCCTTCATTGAAATTTTATGGTTTATCTTTTCCTTTTCTTTTAATGCTTTTTCATGGCATGGAGGCGATAATGGATTAACATACTGAATCTGAACAAGTTGGAAGGATGACTTCTTGGGTCATGTGAAACTAGGTTGTGTATTTTGTATTAAAATAAATCAATGATGATGTTCTTTCTGATAAAACCCAAAAGTTTTTTTTGTTTTTCTTTCTCATATGCCGCCCCTGATAGATTTTGTTAGGTGGATGATTGCTGAATGAATGTGGAGTTATCAGCTGTCTGTCATGAATGATATTTACCTTCATTCATCTGTTTTCTTTATATGTTTCCACTATGTATTGATGGATGGTGCATTATCTATTGCCAGTAATGAAAATGGCGTGGTGGATGAATGGCTGAATATAGTTGCCTGGAAAGGTAAATGGATCTGAAGGTGGTCATGTGGATAGTAAAAAATCAATAACATTAACTTACATTTTCTAATATAAAATGAATTGAATCTTAATTTTAATTTCTGTTCTCCTGAGTTACTATGTGCTTGAGTTTATTTTGATGTGGGACTCATTTTATGATCTACAAGTGAAAACTTGGACTTTCAGATACATACAGGTATTGATAAGCTCTTGAGTGGCTACCCTTTTAACTTGGTTTTGGAAACATATTAGGAATAAAATATATTTTGGAATAAGCCCCTTTTTTTATCTTGGTTATCCTGGATGGGAAAATTATACCTTTAGCCTAGAGTTCTGGAAATTTTACTCAAACAAGACCATCAATAATTTGTGGAATAATTATTCTTGTAGCATAAATATTTCTATCACCCTCTGATCTCAGAATCAAATCAAGCAAAGTGCACTGATATGACCTATGGCTATAATTTCTACCGGGGCACTCTCAGCTACATTATTATTTTTAAATCAATAATATTATTTTGGAAGAAACGTATATCATTACTCAACTAGAGTTCTACATGTGCTAGGCAAGTATCAGACAAAAATATACATCCTGGACAAAAAGATCACAAAGTTATGCAAGAATGTGATCAGCATTATAGTAGAGATTAGCATCCTGGAATTCTAGATTAAACAAAAGAGTCTGAATTAAATGATAAGCTACTGAGAGAATTAGAATAAAGAAAAGGTGAAAAAAGGTGGGGCTCATTATTGGAGGTCGGCCGGCCTCATATTTCCAATCGTCTTCCAAGCCAGCTTGGGAGATCGAAAGGTAAGTTAAAAGCTAAAAAGCCTGTGACAGCACGGTTTTTTTTTTTGTGTGTGTGTTAAAATGGATGATTCATACGGACACAATATGACAATATTTCAAGAGCTTGATGTTGACCAGAGAGGGACTACTAATTGCAATGCCTGCCGTTTGCTGGAAGTCATGTGAACATCAAAATAACTTGCTCCTGGCCCTCTTTCACATCATCACATGCCCAAGAGTTTATTGCCACGTTGTTCTTTTATGCGTATCTAACATGTTTTTAGGGGTCTCTACTCCTATTCTTGAAAAAAGGTTTCAATAATAATTATAAATGGTCGAGACAAAAGAAAACAAAAAAAAAGAGAGCTTATTCTAGTAAATTTTTCAGAGCTAGATATTTGGAAATGTATCGAACTCATACAATAAGTAATGATGATTATAACAGCTCTTAAACCATCCAAATTGTCGGATTGCATTTATTACATTGAAATTATTTTTTATTTAAATAACAATAATTTTTGGATGATCAACATTGTGTGTGAATAAATAATATTGTGCACCTCATCATTAATAAATAATATTTTATTAAGTATTAAATACATTGTTTTTAGGTAGAACAAATATACATATGTAAAACATTATTTTAGTGGATAAACAATATAATAACTATTAAATAATATACCAATTATTCTTGTTACATAATGATGGTTATAACTAAAAAACAGTTTAAATGTTCATCGTTATCTTACTATCTATATGGTAAGATTTTGAAGGTTGATCTAACCCATCCTGTCTAAACAGTTGCAAAAATATATAAATTTTGGCATATTGAACAACAAAAAAGGATTTTTGTATGACTATTCTTTTAAAATTTAAATTTACGTGAATATCCTCTTAAATCTATATTTATTTTTTATCCTCATAAAATATTGTTTTTGCACAAATTACCCTAACATAATGGTTCTTCTAACACCGTTAATAAAATTATATTTATTTTAATTAAAAAATAAAACAAAAAAATTGAAATTACTTTGTGTACTATGATCATCTTATAATTTTTTTTAGCACATCTACCTATTAAAGATATTAGTCATTTTAATTTAAAATTGTTAATTTTTTAATGACGTTAGATAGCATGAGTCTATATGAAAAAATAAGAATAAAAAATTAATAAAATAGTAAGTATTTTACGAGAATATATATGTAAATATTAATTTGAGAGAATATTAATGTAAAATTTAATATTTAAAGAGATATTTATGTAAAATAATTTTAAAAAAATTACATGCATCCTACCGTTTCTTTTTCTTGCATGCCATGATCCCACTGCACCGTTGGAACACAAAAACAAAACCTTGTTTTCTCACATCTTCATATTCTTTTAGTGGGTCCTGTGATGGAATCATAGCCGTTCATGTAAGGCGTGTACACCGCACAGAATCAAGGTCTATGGGATTGGGAGCCCTCTTGTTGAACAAGTTAAAAAAAAAAAAGATGGCAGATTCTTGAAGGCGTCGTTATTGTTGGCCATGACCCAATGACGTCCTTCCAATTTAATCTAATCCGATGGTCGGTCGGTGTGGGTCCGACGCTGACCGGATCTTTTCCTCCCTTCTCGACCCTCTTCGTTCCCCCTCGCTTTCTCTCTCTAACCATTTCTGAATTATTATTTTTTATTGCTTAAAAAAAATCGAATCCTACTCCCATTCCATACAACCAAATTTTTTTAAAAAAAGTTAAATTTTGGGAAGGCTAAAAAAACGGAGAGGCGATGGGCGGGGCGAAACAAAGAGAGAGAAATCATCGCCACCTTTCGAGGCCTCGTTACTTCTATTCCTTACCTCCCATTTCCACCACCTTTTCTCCGGCCCCCATCCTTCTCCGACGTCGCTCTCGGATCTTCTTCTGAGGTACCGATCCCCTCTGATAAATTCTCCATGGATTCCATTGCTTTTCCTTTGTCGATTCATATAGATCGATTCTCGTGCCCGATTTTCAGTCAGATTCTGCTCTCTCTCTCTCTCTCTCTCTCTCTCTCGCACTCACACACACACTCTCTCTCTCTCTCTCAGATCCCATATGTTGTTATATGTGTTCATTCTGATCCGAGCGTTAAATCCCTCGATTTCTGGCTTTCGTTTAATGGAAGTGTTTGTTTGATTTAATTTTATGTGGATCAGGTGTAGAACAGTAGAAGTGGAAGTTTTATTATTAGATTTTTTATTTTTTTTTGTACCATCTTTGCTGTTGGGATCTGCTCTGGGATTCCGGAGTTTTGTGTTGATTATTGGTTTTGTGACATGATCCTGACTGAATTATGCTACATAGGATCGATGCAAGTTATTGGATTGATTTGGTTTAAGAAAAAGGTGGCATCTTGGACTTTAAGGGAGCGGAGAATGGATATGTGCCATTAACTTTTCTTCTTGGGTGGCTTTTGAGGCTGACTTCTATGTTTTTTTTGTTATTATTTGAAAGGTTTACTTCTATGCTTTATGATCGGTATATCGGGTTCTATCATCTCGATTTCTGATATGTTGAAGATTAGAAAATTTTGAGGAGCGATCGGCAGAGGGAATCAACTTGCATTACGTTATTATGTTTTCCTACAATTTTTGAAGATAACATAGAAGAATTATATTATGAAAACCTTAAATGCTATATATAGATTATATAGACATAAAAGTGTGCTATACTATCCCATTCTCTGTAGTACTTTCACTTTTCAAGTCTGGATTTTGACATCAGGGCATATACTTGGTGTTGAAGATATTACTCACTCTTCGTGTGGTACCTTGCTTGTACTTGTGAGCCTTTACAAGTTGCAAAAATATCATCATGGCATTAAATTATGATCATCATTCTTTTATCATGGGTGATATGTAAGAACCCCCATTTTTAGATTACCTTCTTCTACCTCCCATGAGAAGGTCCCATCTTTGGGATCGTGTTTAACATGACCAGTTCCATTAGGTTGAGAGTATCCCATGACCAGTTCCATTAGGTTGAGAGTATTTCATATGCATATTTCATTTTTTATTTGAAACCATAAAATGTTTAGGATCCCTATCTAGGTAGTTGAGACTTATGCAATAATTACCGTTAGAGGAGTCTATCTCTGAGGAACCTGTTCTTTTAGAGGAGTCATTTGGGCCAGCACTGTTTGTGAGTGTCTTTTTCATCCCTCATACCCCCTAAACAAGCATTCAGATTGAGTGCTGGCCAAATTTATATTCCACCGTGAGTTTATATGCTGCATAACATTGACCAATTTAATGTAATTTCTCTTTAGTACCCATTTGCAGTAGAACAAAGAGTTATGCCTAGGCTCGTCAGAGCCTGGTGTGTTATTGAAGTTACAGCTTAACTTGCACAATCTTTTCAGTAGATACATAATTAGAATGACAATTATGAGCTACAGAAAAGATTTACCCCATTTCATGTAGTCTGTTTTTATTGCTTTTAGTAGTAGTGAGCACATTTTCAACACTTAGAGATGAAAATTAACCCATCCAAGTAAACTTAGGAGCATAAACCATACCATAATATGAGGATCATCAGCCAAACCAAAATTTCATGCAGATCATGGATACAGTAGTTTCTGGACATGTGCATTTACCAATGAAAAAGGTCAAGACACAATCTAGTACAGCATGACTAGACTTTTTTTTTGAAAAAAAAAATAAATAGAAGTTGTTGAAGTCTTGAAGGATTTGAAGAGGGGAAAAAACTAGAACTGAAATGGCTTGAATGACATGTAATCTAAAAAAGATTTGACTATATCAGCCTGCATTATAGTGTATCTTTGCATTGTTGAATCAGTGCTTAACCATAGTTATATGATGCAGTAGATCTTCATTTGGCAACATGCAATATGGATTGACACTGTTACATCTTTATTAGTTTTAGTCTATGTTATTTTAATGAGTTCTAATCTCTCAGAAATAATATGGCTGCTAAGTTGTAATTTTATTTTTGATCATTTTGCATATAGGGTATTATTTTAGGTGTTCTTGCTTAGTGACACATCTTTCACCTTTTCTTTTCTTTTTCGAAAGAGTAAGACTTACTAATATCTTCTAATTTGGTTGCTCTTAGCTATCATATTGTCATCTTTTTAGTTAAAACCGTGCATGATTCTTGACCATTTTTTATCAATTTTATATTATTAATGTCTTGTTGCTGGCAGTGACAGGTGGTTTAGTAAATGAGTGATCCTATTAGTGTAGCTTATTGAGTCTGTGAAGGCGGCTTTTCTACTTTTGGTTTCCTGAGAAGGGTTAGTGAAAGTTACTGCATGATGGCTAGCTCTACAAAAAATCTTGATCCTGCATTTCAGGGAGTTGGCCAAAAAGTGTATCCTTATACTAAATTCTATTGGATGCCTTTACTTTTCTTTCCTCTATTTGCTAATTTTTTACCTATGAAAAGATTCTAGCTACTGTTATAACAGTAGCATTTAAAGTGGCATGCTGTTGAATATCCTATACCATTTCTTAACATAACATAGGGGGACAGAGATCTGGCGGATCGAGAACTTTCAGCCAGTTCCTCTGTCGAAAGCTGATTACGGAAAATTCTACTCAGGAGACTCTTATATTGTTTTACAGGTAATCAAGATATCACATTTCTTGCTTCTTAGATTTTCCTCCCACCAGGGGACTCTTACATTGTTTTGGATAAAGGAATTCTAGTCCCAATATCTTTAGGGAACAAAATTTTTGCATCCTAATCTAGAATTATTACATCTGCAGATTGGTTTATATGTAAAATTGAAAGTACATTCAGTGCTTTTCTGGGAGTGTCTATTCTGGTTTTTATTTGTTATAACTTTTTATCATCTTATGCATTTAATTGGATTTCCTTCAACTTGAGATTAGCATTTGATTCCCTGTTTTCAGTGATAGTTTTTTTTAATGGATGAATAAGAGTTAATTTATCTTTTCCGGGGTCTCATATTTTGTAATGCAGTGGTTTGTCATGGATGTTTTATCAAGATCTACCTAATTAGTAGATCTCTAATTAGGATTCTTGACTAAAATGAATTTGTAACCCTACTTTTGGAATATTAAAGTAAAAACTTTTATGAAAAGAAGCTAACTACTCATTGTTGTGACTACTAGAGGTCCTAATCTCTTTGAAAAGGCTTATATTTTTTTGACTTTCTTTTCTTCACTTTTATTTGTTTTTTATAATTTGAGCCATGTGTAATCCTTTGGTTTTATTAGTCAATTTTTTTAGCAAAACTGGCTATTATGATCAAGATCTTGCATAATCTGAATTACTTAGAATATGTCGCTTGAAAAGTTCATGCTCAAGTCTATGCTTGAATTGCTTCATTAAATTGTCGAATGCATGGGGCTATACTGAAAGATGCGACTGTTTGAAAGAGCTGGGAATTAGTGGAATTTTGAAATTGAAACTCATGAAGAAAAGGTTGGATGTATATGTATTTGTTTAAATTGTATATAGTGCAGATATAATCATCTTTGTTCTGGTTCTATCCATATGCATCATTATTTCTATTAAAAAGAAGTGAAATATTAATGGGAGAGAATCATATGGAGTCCCTTGAAGCTCTGTTTGACTTCCAGGAAAAAAGGAAAAAAGGAAAAAAGTAAAGAAAATTCAATGGAAGAAAAAAGAGAAGATGAAAAAAGAAATTTTGGATTTTTGCTTGTATGCTTTGAACTGAGGTCATGGAGAAAATAATCAGGGTATCTGTGTGTTTTCCTGTTGCAATTCCTTTTGTCAATTTCTCTTTTACCACATAGAATGGCCTAAAAGTTAGGATTTTAGAGAAAAGCACAACATGATGCAATTTCTTTTTGTCAATTACTTTTCTGTTAATACAAAAAACAAGCATGCAATCAAAGTGCGACAGAAAGGAGCATTATTTTCAAGAGGGAAAGTAATCTTCTTTTTGTTCCATTGTGCTTTGTTTGCATGCTTGATTTTTTATATATCAGGACATCAAATTTGTTTCTGATCTCTTATGCCACCTCTTAAGATGTTCATGTGCTACTTTTGATGCCTTGAAATAAAAGATGATTTTTATGTCTTTTTTACACTTAACTAGAAGCATTACTTGCTGCAGACAACTGCTGGAAAAGGAGGTGCCTATCTATATGACATTCACTTTTGGCTTGGAAAAGACACTAGCCAAGTACACTTCATTAAACTTGTTAATATCAGCTGCAGAAACTTGTTTCACTATAATGTCCAACTGATTTATCTCATGAATCATTTTAGGATGAAGCTGGAACTGCTGCTATCAAGACTGTTGAACTTGATGCAGCCCTTGGAGGCCGTGCAGTTCAGCATAGGGAACTCCAGGGTCATGAATCCGACAAGTTTTTGTCGTACTTCAAACCATGCATTATTCCACTAGAGGGAGGTGTTGCTTCTGGATTCAAAAAGCCTGAAGAGGAAAAGTTCGAAACACGTCTCTATACCTGTAGAGGAAAACGGGTTGTTAGATTGAAGCAGGTAGGGGCTTGTACTTTTATGAATTTTAATATTGAAACTGGTGTTGTCGAAAGAAATACTAATTCATGACTTTTGTGCAGGTTCCATTTGCTCGCTCTTCACTAAACCATGATGATGTGTTTATCTTGGACACTGAAAACAAAATATTTCAATTCAATGGTGCTAATTCTAATATTCAAGAAAGAGCTAAAGCTTTAGAAGTAATACAATATCTGAAGGATAAATACCATGAGGGAAAGTGTGATGTTGCAATTATTGGTGAGAGTACTCATCCTTTTAGAAACCTATCTGTGGTTTGCATGTGTGCCTATGTCTTGAAGCCCTTTTTATTCATCTAAAAATTGACTCTGATGATGTCAGATGATGGAAAGCTCCAGGCAGAGTCTGATTCTGGTGAATTTTGGGTCCTATTTGGTGGCTTTGCACCAATTGGCAAGAAAACTGTTTCTGAGGATGACCATGCTCTGGAATCTACTCCTGGCAAGCTTTATAGGTATCTATTTAAATCTGTGGTAATGAATGTAAAAGGAAACTGTTATATATCAACAACATGATATTCTGTTCGCTGTAGGCTAGATTATGCATGTAGTTATTTGAGGTAAATGTCATAGTTGTAACAACTAAACTGCTTAGACTGCCCGTTGATCTATTTTAATATGATTTACCTAATAGCATGACTTAAATCCTAGCACATGTCTCAACATTCTTTTCTTGCATTTGTGTGGAAGCAAATAAATACTTGGCTCCTGGAGTTGGAGTGGTTGGTTGCTGAATGTAAAATAGATGTCGTTCATGGTCTGTCTTTGTTTCAAAAGGAATTATAGTGGATGTTGTGCATTTTACATATGGACTGTATTATATAGCTCATATACATATCTTCAGTGCAGTATTTTGGATTAAGGCTGCGGGTTGCTCATTGAATATTGCCACAATTCATGCCCTACACTTCATACTAACAGCTGTAGGCTGGGGCTAGAAGAATGAACATATACTTGTTTTTAACTAGCAAAATGATAGAGAGAAGCAGCTGGCCTAGACAATTCAGCTGTCTAAACCATTCTGTCATTGTTCCAGCTCGAATTATGAAAAAAAAACAACTTAGTTTCAACTTTGAAGCTAACTTCTAGGATTTGCTATTTCTTTTGTCTTGACCCTTTCAATGAAAAATTGAAAATATTGGATAATGCTTCAATATAGTTTGAAATGTGAACTTTATTTCATATGCATCCACACAGATCATAAATTTTCAAAAATAAATCTAGTCATTCCAGTCTTTGCTCAGGACCCGTCAACTGGATGACAGAAAGGAAAACAGCTATTGTTTTTGGAGCCACAAAGTCTGCAAATGCATGTGAATGCATTATTAGGCAGAGATTTTTGCTTATAAGTCTCTGTTTGTGTTACTTCTCAATTCTTAAATATAAATTTTTCTCCTAACTTTATTATGAAAAGATAAAATTAGTTTCATGTATCATGATGCCATGCCAAATTTCTTTTTTCTGCAGTATTAATGATGACCAGTTGAAGCTAGAAGAAAGTGCACTTTCCAAAGCCATGCTAGAAAATAACAAATGCTATTTAATGGATTGTGGGGCTGAGGTATTCGTATGGGTTGGTCGGGTCACACAAGTGGAGGATAGAAAAGCTGCCAGCAAAGCTGCTGAGGTAGGGACCTGACATCATTATCTTCTTGGTGACCATTCTAGTGAGTGTACTTACTGGCCCAACTCTTCAGGAATTTGTCATTAATCAAAATAGGCCAAAGGTGACACGCATAACTCAAGTTATTCAAGGTTTTGAGACACGTTCATTTAAGTCCTACTTTGAATCTTGGCCAGCTAGTACCGGAACAGCAGCATCTGGTGGTGAGGATGGAAGAGGAAAGGTAGCAGGTAATTGTTGATTTCTTCACATGTGAGCTAATCCGGAATACGAGTTACTGAAATATCCTTGTTGACTTGAGAAAATCTCTCTGGTGTTTTGTTAGCTTTGCTGAAGCAACAGGGTGTTGATGTAAAGGGCATGGCAAAAGGTGCTCCAGTTAATGAGGAAGTCCCACCTTTGCTTGAAGGGGCTGGAAAAATTGAGGTTTGGTTAACAGTTTTTGTTGTTTGTGATGATCTTAATTTGAGGGTATATAATGTTTACAGGCCAATTTATTAAAAGTATCATATCAGAAAGCATAATTATGATTCTCTCAGGTGTGGCGAATCAATGGAAATGCCAAGACCCCAGTTCCTAAGGAAGAAATCGGTAAATTCTACAGTGGAGATTGTTATATTGTTCTTTATACATATCATTCAAGCGAGAAGAAAGAAGAATACTTTTTAGCTTGTTGGCTGGGAAAGGACAGTGTTCAGGTAAATGATTCTATATGTAATTTAGTTGCTTAAAATGAGATTTTATGTTAATGATTGATATACTACTCAATGTTACAACTTACAACGATTGTTGTATAAGCAAAACATGATGAGTAAAGGTGTTGCAGAGTTGTGATCTGTTGACATTCAGATTATTTGCAATAGATAATGTTGAGGTTGTTGCTTGTGAAATCATCAGCAATCTAAAGAATGATGGTGCTATGAAGTATTTGGATATCATTCAGTAAAAATGATCAAACAACTCTTCTGTTTTGTTAAAATACAATTTCTTTTTTTGTTAATCAAAATAACATTTTTTGTATAATTCTTCATAATATTTGCTTTGCAAAATCCTCTTCCAACAGAACCATCTCCTTAAGCCTTGCCTACACCATATGTGAAGCAAACTTAATCCAACGAAAATTTAATGGTAAATATCAGCTAATAATTAAGATCTGCTTGTAATTGGTTCATGATCTGCAGGTTAGCAATAGAAACCATACTAGGATAGGCCCATCTCTTTGCCCCACTTATCCATTGAATACCGAAATTTTATCCATCCCAGATTTTAAAATGATCTTTAAATAGAAGGCTCTCAACCTTGATCGTGCATTGTCAAACGATAATTATTCCTGTCATTGTAACCCCTTAATTAGTTGACTGAACCACATGTTCGACAATCTAGTGAAATCTCTTCCCAAACTATGCTTACAATAGGTCTTTAGATTTTTTGGTTATGTAGGAATGCAATAAACTAAAAGTGGTTTGATTAAGAGTTACCTTGCTTCCAAGGGTTAAAAACATCTTTTTCTTAGGGTCCTTAATCTGCTTGAGAAATGTTGAAGAGCCTTTTATTCTTTGTTTTTTTTTTTGGTAATGCTACTTTTTTCCTGGAGTTATGTTATGCTACTTGGAACGACGAATGCAAGAACACTAAAACAGAGATCTCCTTCCTAAGCTTCATGTATATTCATTCTGAAATATAATTCTTGATAGTGTATATACAGATCCAGGATGCAACTCATCTTGTCAGTGCAGCTAGACAATTTTTGTGCACTTTCTTCAGCAAGAGTCACGAAATGTAAAGATACAGATGACTACAATGACATTTTACAAAGAAGTTTTTGAAAGTCATGATATTTATTTCTCTTGACCGTCATAATGAATCAGTTTGAGGAAGGTCATAGATCGGTAGTCATTAAGTTGAATTTCAGGATTTATTGGTGTTTAAGCAGCACAAGCAGGTTTGAAGAAGAAAAAAGCAATTTTAGGAGGAACGGATGAACATTGCAAGTGGTATAGATAGTGACTTAAGTGGTCATGTAGGAAGATGTATGATAGTATATCAAATGGTATATAAGGGAGACAGGTTGAGTGATAGGGACACAAGAGAGATTCAAAATTTGAGTTTGCACTGTCTTATGGAATAGTAATAAAGAATATTTCTTAAGAAGAGAATCAAGCATTTAATTACTTTGCGAAGTAGGTCAACTGTGACATAGATACTGTTGCCCAAGGTGACAACCCAAGAGGGGGGGTGAATTGGATTTTCTAAAAAATTATGTTTCCTAATTTTTACTTTGAATTGAATGCAGCGGAATAATAAGATGTTATTTACTTAAGTTCTAGGCGATTACACGTAAAGTAGTGGAAGATTAAGCTAGAGCAATTATAGTCTATGAGAATGGTAAGGATGGAGTGGAAGTTAAGCAAGTTCTAAACAATCACTTATAAATCAATAGGAAACAAAGCTAGAGATATTACACAATCAAGTATGAATGTAAGGCATGAAACACAAGAGATAAGGCATCACAAACACAAAGATGTATAGTGGTTCGGTGCACCCCAGCACCTACATTCACTCCCCAAGACTTCTTGGGAATTTCACTATAATCCCTCAGATTACAGCCGTTGTTTTACAAGCTCACAACCTAACTTGTTGTTTTCACGAGATCACAACGAACTCGGTCGGTTTTCACAGGCTCACCGACTAGAACCAATCCGATTGTTTTCACGGGCTTACAATCCAACCCAGTTGGTTTTCCCAAAGGCTCACCAACCACAACCTTACAACGATTGTTTTCCGGGTTCACAATCAACCCAGTTAGTTTTCCCAAAGGCTCACCAACCACAACCTTACAATGTTGGTTTTATACTTGGCTCACCAACAAACCTTAACCCCTTGATTCAATCCCTTGATTGAATCAAGTTACAAGATATTAGAACAAGAGTTTAAAACAAATACGAGCTTCTTAAACAAGCAAATATAGCAATGTAAACAAGTAGAGTAAAGAGAAGAAGCCCTCAAACAAATTTGTAGATGAAGGAACTCGGCTTCTTCTTTACTTGACCCTCTTCTGATTTGGCACGAGGTAAAGGATCACTGAGGCAGCACACAGTTGGAGAGGAAGCTTTGGGATTCACTCGGATGCTCTTCTTCTCTCTATTTTGCTTTGAATGGCCCTTTTGTGCTTTTGGGAGATTTTTCTTTGAGATCTCTTTCCTAAGTGTTCTCTCCCACTTCCATAACTTCTTCCCTAGCTCTTTTCTTGATTTTATAGCTTTGGATGGCTTGGGAACAAAAATCTAGCCGTTAGAGACAAAAATAGAGCCGTTGGAGTCAAGAAAAAACTAGCCGTTACGCTTCTCAGCGTGCTGGAGTCGACTCGGCTGAAGTAGGAGTCGACTCGGCTGAAACAGGAGTCGATTTGTGAATAGTAGTCTGTCGGCACTGTAGCTGGGAGTCGACTCCGCACTATAGCGTTAAAGTAGGAGTCGACTCGAGCACTGTAGCACTGAAATAGGAGTCGACTCGAGCACTGTAGCGCTGAAGTAGGAGTCGACTCGAGCACTGTAGCGCTGAAAATCAACTCTCTGTCTTTTTGTTTGTTCTCAGTCGGAGTGGACTCATAGAGTATCGGAGTCGACTCGAGCACTGTTTCTTGAAACTCCAGAGTGCCAAAGTGGACTCTAAACTTCCAGGAGTCGACTCGAGGACTATTCTTTTGAATCTTTCTTTGAATTTGCTCCTCTAACTTGAATCATTTGAACTTGAAACTTGGGCCAATGAAGTATAGGTTTCTTCCAACTTTTCTTGAGAGCTTTGGAGGCCTTCTTCTATTCTTTCAACTTGTTATGTTTCTTGCAAAATAAATATCTTTCTTCTTGCAACACAAATATTAGTGATTATACTTCAAGGTTTTGTGATCATCAAAATCAATCTTTAAATCAATCTTTGGGTCATCAGATACTTTTTGAAAGAAAAAATAAAGACCATAGAAAGATATACTAAGACAAAAATTGACCACACAACATAGGCTAGTTGTTCTCGGTTTACAGTTAGAAGTTATAAAGAAAGGAAATAAAACTATAAAATGCCCAAAGACAAGGTTGTGGAGCTTAGATGGTGAAATGGAACATCTTTTAGAAACATATGTTAAAGAAGAAAGTTGAACATGAAAATTAATTCAAATGGGTTGTGAGATTAGATCACAACTTGTATTAATTGAGTTGCTAGTATTCTCAGAGTCTGGAGGCTGGAAGTTTAAGATTGGAATGCTTGACCATTTGGTGGATGACTGATACTCTGATGGACCAAGATCTCGGTTTATCTCAGTTGAAATGAAGACTTACAAAAAGCGGGAAAGGAACAAGATATACTGGAATTTCAGAAGATATTATAGCAACTGAGATATCAAAAATCTCAGCCTACATAGTAAACTCGAGTCAGTTACTACTTCTAGAACCTGATTTGAACTTATTGAATAGTAGTTTAAGATGGTAAAATCTTGATTGGGAAACATTGGTTGACATTTTGGTATCATATTGGCTGATATATCAAGGTATATCAGTATATATCAGCAGAGAGAACAGACCAAGATATAATTTTTCTTCCTTTAGTAATGCCCAATGTAAGTAGAGACCTATCTTGGCCAAGATGAAAACCTCATCTAGAGATTTTGATCTGCATGTAAAAAAGTTTGGTAATAAAATGTTGAGTGATAATGGAGGAAAAGAACATTTTTTTAAGGAACAGAAAGAAAAAATAAAATGTGATAAATGCTAAAGTGAAGCAAAATGCTAGTAAGGAAGACCAAGTATGTGACTTATGATGATTTATTTTTTTAAAGAAGTCCCAGTATGTAACTTATGATGATTTATTGTTTGTGATTGGCTTTAGAAGAAGATCAGAACTATAAGTTAGGTAGGATCAGATCGAAGAAAAATTATGGATGAGTTGCTTTTAGAAACTGTTAACTAGGGACTCTAGTAGAGATTCTGGAAGTATCATAATGAGGGATTGCTAGATGTTTCATCATTTAAGTTAAAAATGGAAGTGGCCATGAG
The DNA here is from genome assembly GCF_051530095.1 of Phoenix dactylifera. NCBI lineage: Eukaryota > Viridiplantae > Streptophyta > Magnoliopsida > Arecales > Arecaceae > Phoenix > Phoenix dactylifera. Next base: position 22,603,633 of record NC_143203.1, read on the forward strand.
TCTTAACAGGGTTGCTGAAGGGTAACACAAAATGATGAAATGTCTAGCAATATGACTTTTAGGAAATCATGCAGGAAGTTGTATTAATCCAATTAATTTGCTTTTTTGGTTGGATTTTGAATGTCAAGAAAATGACAGATGATTGGTATCAAGGCAACTATCATTAAGAATAAAGTTGATTTCGAAAATTGTACTAGCTACGGAGGAATGAAACTCGATGACTTGCACTTAAAGTTTCCAGAGAGAGTGATGGGACAAAGATCAAGCAAAATGAGATAAGCCTTTTTCCAGTTTTTGCTAGGATGGTCAATAATGAAAGGTTTTTAGAACAAAAATAGTGAAAGCTCTTACAGTAGAATATATGAGAGGTACTGTGATGAGCATTGAGGAAGAAAGCAATGCATAAGTGGTACATTGAAATTGTTGGGGATTTTTATGCATGAGCAGAGCTAGGTGAATTTCCAATCATGGTGGGCTCTAACCTCTAAGTTCATTATGTTCCATCATCATAGAGAAACCTACTGTTGGTATTCAATAAGATTTGTATGTTATCTGCATATACCATAGTGGTGATTGATGATACTGGAATAAGCTTATATTATTTAATTGGAAACTTGAGGCAACACTTGGAGTATAAGGGCCAAGAAATTAGTAGACTAAGTGAGATATATGGAATGCACATTGATATAAGAATTGAGGTTCTAGCCAAAATCAATGGCCAAGAAATGCCACAATGTGATTAGTTTTATTACTATGAGTCAACCTTATAGAAAAAATGGATAGATAGATGAAGGTAGTTGATATTATTAGTGTTATCCTTTTAGACAAGGCTTGAAGTTTTGGCTGAAACTGATTTGCTTTAGCCGAGATTGGTTTCAAATTGGCCGAAATTTTCAGTTTCGTCTGGTTTTAGCAGTTTTGACCAAAATTGATTGAAACTGGTTTTTTTTTATACGTTTAACAGGTATATATGTTTGATGTTTTCTGGTGTTTTCTAAAATTTGTTTGTATTATTCAATATCATATTTATCTAGGGCTCCAATGATCTAACCTATGTTATTTTGGGCTACGCTTTGTTATTATAGTGGGCAAGATGCAATCTTAGTTGCCTTTGCTAACCAGAAAGCATTATGTGTTCCTGTGATTCTTTTTCTTACTAAAATGAGTTTTTTACTCTTTTTTAGAATGTGATGATATATTAAAATAAAATAGTAAAATGAAAAATAGGTTTTATTTTTATGGATTTTCTCTTCCTTAGAGGAGCTATTCAATTAAAAAAGAATGAAATATGCTTAAATGGGTTTTTCTTCTTTAAGTGGATTGTTAAAATGGAATATAATGAAACATGCTCAGATGGTTCTTTTCTCTTGCTTAGATGAGTTATTAAAATGAAATAGAATTAAATATGCTTAGATGATTTTTTTTCTTAGATGGTTGTTAAAATGAAATATAATGAAGTGTACTCAGGCAAAATTTTAGTTAAATTTAAAGCATAGAGCAAACATGGAAAACTAAAAAAAGTAGGGAAAAGTGCAGGGAAATCGTAAAAAAGGAAAGGAAAGTATATTAAAAATTTATTAATCATTCAAACAGTTTAGTTTCAACCTGAAATTATCTAAACTATATAAGTTATGATTCTAAATTACTCAACAAATAAAATGTTGTGAAATAATGTCTCTTCATCTTTTCTTAATTTTTCTTGTTTTCTGATTTTTCCCTTTCTTTGACTGAAACTCTGAATCTCGGAGTAGAATTGCCGAAACTGAAACTCTACCTAGAGGATCAAAAGTCGAAACCAAAACCAAAACCAAGTTTTAAAACCTTGCTTTTAGGTGAATAAGTAGAGAATTGTTCTGGGGTCTAAAATGATTAACTCATGCCTTGACAACTTAATTAATATGGAAAAAAAATTATTAAACAACAATATGGCTTTCAATTGTATATGGTTTAAACTTGTTTGGCAATAAAGATGACCAAGTGAGTTGTAGCATCGATGTAAATGTTGAGTTGGATGTATCGTAAAATTAGGAATGATAAGATGAGGAATATGTTCTCTAGAGGAAGAGGCATAGAAGCAGCAACTGAGGAAAGGCCTTGGTGAAGGGAAGGTTCCCATTTGTATTGAAGGGTTAGGACCAAGGAATGCCGTACCGGCCCGTACCGGCCGGTACGGGCCGGTACGTACCGGTCCGGTCCCTGACCGGTACCGGACACAGATGAAAACCGGTATTTCCGGTTTTCTTCTGTGAACCGGCCGGTACGGAGACCGTACCGGTCGGTACCGCTTGGTACCGGCCTCGTACCGGTGCGAACCGGCTGGTTCGCACCGGTACGGTGTTTTTTTGGGGGGGGGGGGGGGGCCACAGCGCCTCGCTGTGGTTTTTTTTTTTTTTTGATGGGAAAGAAAGTGGTCCGGACCGGTACCGTACCGGTCCGGCCGGCCACCGGTACGCCGATCCGGACCGGTACGGCGGACCTTGGTTAGGACAAGGAGGGGAAGATTTAAGACAATGGATGAAAGGTTGTACTATGGCTGGTCAAGGATTTATCAAGCAAACACAGATAACTGGATAAGGCTTGTTGGTTCTTGTTATAGCTATTTTGTCCTTTTGTATTCATACTAGTATTCATTTTGTATATCTATACAGGTTGCAATGTATCCATATTTTGACAGGTATACTATTTGTCTTGGTTTTAGTGCAGCATTATGCTTTTGAGACTCTTAATTCTGTAGTCAATCTAGAATCTTCTAGTTATAGTTAACTGTTTCATGCTTATAGAAAACATCTGTGGACTTATTTTAAACAAACATTTTTTATGCCATACTCTTCATCTTTCTGTTCATTTGTTGATCCTTATCTTGTGCTATGTAACTTGGAATTAAGATCATGAGAAAATTGAAACCATTAACTCATTTCCATTCTTCATAATCATTGAGTATTACTTATGTCAGGATGATTGGATGATGGCCAATCGATTAGCTAACACGATGTGCAACTCCTTGAAAGGGCGACCTGTTCAGGTACTGCATTCTCTTATCATTCTAAGCAAGGCAATGTTGCTTTATTAGGATAGAGCTTCTACTTATGCTAGAAGATTTCCTGCAGGGTCACATTGTTCAAGGGAAAGAACCACCTCAGTTTATTGCACTTTTTCAACCTATGGTTATCTTGAAGGTACCATTTGCTGACATGACAATCATAAGATTAATAAACCAAACTTTTAAAATGCATGCTTGTGATAATAGCCTTGCTAAGACTAGGGAAACTATTAATTAACTCTGTCTCAAGGATCTAAGCATATACATGTACCAGTCTTTACCAGCTGTATCAGATCATATCGGTAAGTTACCGGTACCGAGTACAGTGGTGCACTGGTAATGTACCAAACACATGGTGTTTCATCTCCATTATTCTGTCCCAGCACAAGGAGACATGCTATGTCTCAGTATGATAATGTACGGAATTGGTCCATACCATTCCAATAAGGTACCAATACCGATATTGGTAATTTAAACCTTGATCTTTCCTAACATTGATTTTTTTTGATGTAGGGGGGAGTCAGTTCTGGGTACAAAAAGTTAATTGCTGACAAGAATGTAAATGATGATACATACGCTTCTGATGGTATTGCACTTATTCGAGTATCCGATACATCAGTGCACAACAATAAAGCAGTACAAGTTGAGGCGGTATGTAAATTTTCTATTATTATTTCTGTTTACTTTGTTCACTGATGCATTCCCCACAATCTTTCCATGCTTATTAGAAAGAGAGCAGTTTGGAGACTGCAAGCTGAAAAATATTGTCAGCAGCTGTTGATGCATGCTTTCTTCGCAAAGAAGTATGTACCCCTGTGGATGTGATCTTAGCTGCGGGAAACTTCTACCTTGGTTGCTGAACCCACTTTGGAAAGTTGTTATTTTGATTCCACATTGGACATTTTGATCCTAGTACCCGTACCTAGACATTGCTAGCATTAAAACATAAATTCAATTTTCACATTGAACTCACTTAAATTCAATTGCTGAACCCACTGAGTAAGAAGTTTATTTTTCATGGTTCTTGTGAACTTATGGTTCCTCTTACTTAGCATCGTTGCTTTCCTGCTTTCTCCTTGCCCTGGCCAGGAAGATGATTATGCAAAAAAAGAAATGAAGAATTCATATTCTCTTTTTAGTTAATACTTAAACATTGATACAGAATAGGTGCATACGCTAATGAGGTTGTGCCCTATTACTGAAGAGGAAAGCAGATCCTATAATCCGTGAATAGTTTTTTTTGCAGGGATAATCTGCAAATAGTTAGTTATCGACTCCCCCCAATCCCCACCCCCCCACCCACCGAAAAAAAAAAACAATTTAAAAGAGATGCAAGCAAACATATAGAAATCCAAGAAAAAATAATTAGTTGGTAGTTTCATATTCTGTGTCTTTACTGAAGAAAAATAGATGCTTACATGATTTGGGCATGTTTCTGATTGTGCATCCATGTAGAAGATTTCCTTGCGGTTCCCTCTTCTGTATACTTCACCAGTATTGCATTTGGCATCAATTTCATTTTTCCTATTTCTAAAAGTAGAAAACAAAATTTCGTTTCTACTTTAGTTATAAATTCTCAAAAAACATGAACATGTTTGTTATCACATCTAAGTCCTACATCAGCTGAACTAACTCAATCATTGGGCCTTACTAAACAGCTAGCTCCACTGACAAAATCCTTGTATGGTTAGGACAACGCTCAACAAGGGTACAATGCACAAGCACTCAACTCATAACATTGTACAAGAGAATTAAATTCTAAATTTCTAATGCTTCCAAGGCAATTAGCTAAACCCAACAACTTTAAAACGTCCCACTTGAAACATGAAATACAACCACTAAGTAAGTTGTCACATTCCTGTACACACAAATTCTACTCGACCATTATTATTAAGATTCCTATACTATTAAACCAAATAGGCACACTTACTGATCCTAATATAATTAGGAACACTGTAAGGATCTAGCAATGACTCTCAACCAATGGGCCTAACCCAGACTATTAGCTAGTGGCTAGTCTCAAACTGAGCCTAATTCAATCTGTTAACTAAGCCCCAAATAATTAATTTACTTTTTTTATTAAACAAACGCCTGGGGTATTACATGTCAATATGTCATGTTGTAGTGTCAAGATACATCAGTTTACTGATTTGCTCAAATAAAGTTGCCATTTTATTCTGGCTTTTATGTTGTAGCCAAGGATCTTACTATGGTATTTTTTTGAAGTGGATGTCAATATCAATGTCATTTAATATCTATGGTTCAGGTAGCAACATCTCTTAGCTCCACTGACTGTTTCCTGTTGCAATCTGGAAATTCTGTTTTCATTTGGGATGGGAGTTCTAGTACCTTTGAGCAGCAGCAGTGGGCTGCAAAAGTTGCAGAATTTTTAAAGGTATGCTCTGGAATTTCTCTCTGTTATCATGTATTTTCTCTTCTCAATCAACTAAATGTTAAATCTACATTCAAAATTATGTTTATAATGTTTATGGAGTCGTGGCAAGTTTTAGAGGATTTTTCTAAATATAACAGAGGGATATAAATATATATTAATATTATAAAGATATAAAATTCGAGCCTTATCTTGCTGTATCATAATTTTTTTAAAAACATATATCAATGAAGAATGGAAACATAATATGCATTTGGATCTTATATATTGCATGATCAAGAAGAAGATGCTATTCTCATATGGAATTTATTTGCAAAAGATTGTGTACATTGAGAAATTTGATTTCTATATAGTCTACAAAGAAAAATGAGCCGTTTTACAAATTTACCTAAGGTGTGTTACTATATAGTTTTCTGGGATGCCTTTCACATTCTGAAACATCAAATTTGCTTGCATTTTATGGGAAACAATTCCCTAACTAATTGTGGAGTTAATTAATGCTACAGCCTGGTGCTACGCTGAAACATGCCAAGGAGGGTACAGAGAGCTCTGCATTTTGGTTTGCACTTGGTGGAAAGCAAAGTTTTACTACTAAAAAGGTCGCGCAGGATACTGTTAGAGATCCTCACTTGTACACCTTTTCCTTTAGCAAAGGTTAGCTTTCATCCAAAACTAGTTACCTAATTTATGATGATCTCACTTTCCTTCACATTCTATCTTGTCCTACTTTATCTGAATGAAAAATTATACCTGAATCTGATTCTGTCTTTTTCGCTCATGCATGCACAATGATTTCTCAGGAAAATTAGAGGTTAGATAACTTGCCTTATCTCTGGTTTTTGATGTGTAAAGTTATAATGTTTCTATTGAATCCCCCCGCAATCATCGTTGCAGGTTACTGAAGTACACAATTTCTCGCAAGACGATCTGTTGACTGAGGACATATTGATACTCGACACTCATGCGGAGGTCTTTGTTTGGGTTGGTCAGTCTGTGGATCCTAAGGAAAAGCAGAAGGCTTTTGAAATTGGTCAGGTAGGAAACTTTATTTTTCTTGTTCTTAGTATTTTGTTCTTTTGTTTAACTTCATTGAAGAGACTTTCCAGAAATACATGGAGCTTGCAGCAGCCCTGGAAGGGTTATCTCCAGATGTACCACTCTACAAAGTTACAGAAGGAAACGAGCCATGTTTCTTCACTACATATTTCTCCTGGGATGGAACAAAGGCAATTGTATGTTCTGCACCCTTAGGCCATTATTTTTGGTTCTTGGTTCAGTGTTCAGTTTATGTGTAAATTCATTGTTGAAAATAGTGAACTTATTAGATTTTTGGTAACTCGACTAAATACTAAAGAGTTGCTATGACTAAAGATTTCTTAGATGAGTGAATGGATGATCTTAACCATTGTGTGAACACATGCACACACATGCCTTCCCACCAAAGATGCACTTACATGCATAAATACATGCATTAGCTCAAATACATACCGAAAGCAAACTGTGGGTAAATGTTGGTCATCTGTAACATTCAACTGTATTTACCCATGCAGTAAAGGAAAACCCATCTTAAAAGGAAAGGCTCTAACAGGGAAAGCTTAGGGTTGCAGGGAAGCACTCAATTAGGAAAAAAAAAAGATCTGCCCATGAAATCACAACCATCCAGTCTTGATTGAGATTGTTTTCTGAAAACGGAATGTGCTGAATCATATATATCTTGGCATCTCCATGATCCATGCATTCTTTTTTTTTTCCTTAGAAAAAAAATCTCCTGAGAATATCTCTATTAGATCTAACAATGAATTTATTTGTAAATTTATTGTTGTAATAGTGAACTTATTAGATTTTTGGTAACTTGACCAAATACTAAAGAATTGCTATGAGTAAAGATTTCTTAGATAAGTGAATCGATTATCTTAAACCATTGAATGGATTATGTATCAATTAGATATGTAATGCATGATGAAGCCATACATTAATGACAGTCATCTTAAAGCATTTTTTTTATATTGATTCTGTGCATATGATATAGTCATTTTTTTTCTTTCTCTGGGATATGCATGGTTCCTCTTAAAGCATTTTTTTATATTGATTCTGTGCATATGATATAGTCATTTTTTTTCTTTCTCTGGGATATGCATGGTTCCTATGATTTTTATGAAGATTACCGTAAAATGAATAACAGGTTCAAGGAAATTCTTTTCAGAAGAAGCTATCACTGCTTTTTGGCACTGTCTTCCATGCTTCTGAGGTAAACATTTGTCTTGGCAGTCACTATTATTCAACTAGAGATGGAAAGTTTTGCAACTTTCTGTCATTCACTAGAGTTTTGATACTCATTTCAAAAAAAAATTATCACTTTATCCTTATTTAGACACATAAGCTTTGTACAATATACTTAATTTTATCCTCTTTGGTTTGACGATGGATCAGCTAAATGACCTCATGTTTACTATATTTAACTTAATGCTTGCATATGCACTCCTCAACATTTTTATTTATTCAATAATCCGATATTTGGCTCATAAAAGCTTTGCTTTGCTTTAATTGTGCTTGACATATGCAAATGCTAAGCAAACATGTCCATTTCGTCTGCATTGTTCTGGACCTAGTGAAGACAACAAAAATGTTCTTTTGATTCTTCTGTGATTGATCAAAGGTAAAAGAATGATATTTTTGGAGAATCTTTGAATCATACTTTAACTACATTCTTCAACTCCACATATGTTTTTGCTGAAGCTGCAGTTTGTATAGCTTTTCTCTTGCTTTTAAGCTTCTGTTATCTAACATTCTCCTTCAAAGTTTGAGCTACGGACCATGCTTTTCACTGATGTTAAGGGTATGTCTGCATGTACCACAAAATCATGTCATTTCATGATTTTGTATGTCTTTAAACGTAACCTGTCATGATCGTTTTATACTGGGCATTTAGTGGCAATTGAATTTCTTAAACATATAAAAAGATCTCAACTTTCAAAATGCTGAAATTCTCAAATTTAGGTAAAGGATAACATCAAAAAATGCAAAACCTCCAAATGCAGCCTAACAGTCAATAATTTGCCACTAAGATGATTGAAGGGAATTGCATAACATGATATATTGCATTGATAACAAAGTGAGAAATGGTAAGATTTTGTAGTTGACTATTAGGTAAGCTCATTGTGATTGATAACTTGATTATTTCCATGTCATAGTGGATGCAGTTATCATTTGCTTTCTCAAATATGTTTTCACAAACTTTTTGTACTCATTCAATATGTCTATGTCCCTTGTCACCCAACAAATAAACTATTGAAAATGTATGCTAATACATATGTTAATGTGCATTGAGACCTAGTGAGTAGATGCTACTAGGTTTTATCTTTTTATTAAATATCATAATTTACTGTTTATTATATCCTGCAGTCCAGTGCCAGATCTAGTTCTCCAAATCATGGTGGACCTACACAAAGGGCATCTGCATTGGCTGCCTTATCTTCTGCATTCAATCCTTCTATGCTGAAAGCTGCAGCTCCAAAACCGTCTCGTTCAAGCCAGGGATCACAGAGAGCAGCTGCAGTTGCCGCACTATCAACTGTTCTAACTGCTGAACAGAAGGCAGCACAATCTGAAGGCATCACTAATCGATTCAGGAGCAGAAGCCCCTCCCCAGAACCACCAGTTGCTGGTAGAGTTTTATTTATTTATTATTTTCTTTTCTATAATTTGATGTGATGCTTTTTGAGTTAGTAAAAGAAGTTCACATATCTAATTCTTTTTCTTCAAGATGAAGGGATGTTTGGATGCCCAATGATGATATCCATGGGAGATGTTAAGTTGAATTTTAGATCTACAACTATTACAGGAAAATGCAATCAATTTAAAAGATGACTGTTGTGTCCTGAAAATCTTGGGTTGCTTTGCATGCAACCTGTTTGATCCCTCCCTTACTCTTCTGTTCGCCCAGTTGAATCAAAGGATCTAGTTATGTTTCACAAACATCCTAGAAAATTATTTGGAACAAAGTTTTGTTTACAATCATAGTGACTGCCCTGCTTTTTTCTTAGCCTGATTTGCCCTTGGAACAACAAAAGACCGACATTTACTAAGTTGTTTATTTACATAATGCATGACCCCAAAACTGTGGGATCCTTGTGTGAAAGATGAATTTTTGGGTCTTTGTCTGTCATGGCCTGGACCAACTTAATTGGCCTTGGGTCTGAGGTCTGGATCCTACAAGTTGGGCTAGGTTTAATTTTAGACTTTTTGAATAATTTAAGGTTTGGTGCAGTTGAGGTGGACTCATGATATTATTAGATCTGAATTTCATGGTCTATATCTTAGTTTTGTAAACCCGGTAAGTACTGGTTATGAAGCAAGGAAAATAAGCTTTTTGAAATCTAGGATGTGTAAGTGCTCAACATTATCAGTATCAACAGTATTAGGTATTAGTAGATAAAAGGAATCAGCTCTTCTTTCTTCCATTTCTGGATATATCAATTCTAAATATAATTGAGATACGGTTCTTGTTAGTATTAACAATTATAGTAGCAGTAAAAGATGCTTAAACTGATGAGTGACGTGAAACCTATTAGGAAGTAAGCATGCAAAGTAATATTCTAGAGTGGATGGGACTTTCAGTGGAATGTTCTGACTACAAAGGCCTCTTTTGGCTGTGTTGGCTTGGGGTGTGTTTGATTTCCTTTCAATTTAATCAGACCTAGAGCTGTCCAAGGAATCTAAATTTGAGATTCAAGACTGACCTATGGTTATGGATATTTGACTGTGTATAGTCTATTTCTGATAGGTCCAGGACAGACCTGAATCTACATTCACTCCTGTGGGTATGTTTTGGTTTGGAGATAAGTTGATCGGTGAAACTAGAGTTGTAGAGTATTTTTGTAAAGATTTTCCTTATTTGGAATATTGCATTATTATCATCATATTCTACTTCTATTCAAGGAATGAATGCTCCTATTGCATTAATATCACATGAACCTCTATGAGAATTTAGACACAGTTTTTGCAGGTATTGATGATGTCAGTTAAATCCTGTGAGGCTGTGAGAGTATAGCATAAATGTCTTATTTTAGGCCGATGAATCTCACATTTTAGATGAGAATTAGAAATGGATCTTATCTTTACTATATTTAAATTACTGAGTTGATAATAAAATTTTACTTTTAATTGATTACAGATAGTGATAAGACTGATTGTACAAGCACTGAGATGGGGGATACCCTAGAAATTTCAGCAGGAGAAAGCATGGAGGAAAGAAGATCAGAGGAAAATGGAGCCGATTCTGAGATGAAAGAGGATTCGCCAGTAGATGAGGATGGAAGTGAACATATATTCAGTTATGAACAGCTAAAATCAAAGTCCACGAACCCTATTAGAGGAATTGATTACAAACGAAGAGAGGTTCATGCTTAAACATTTCTCTATTTATTTAGTAGCTTGTTATCCTAGATTTTGCTGACAGTTTCTAAAACAATGTACTTCATTTATGTTCATCTGTTTATCCCCTCCTCATTTTTACCTATTTTTTTGTAGTCTTATCTATCTGATGATGAGTTCCAAACTATTTTTGGGATGACAAAAGAGGCATTCTACCAACAGCCCAAGTGGAAGCAAGACATGCAGAAAAAGAAGGTGGATCTTTTTTGAGCATGTGTCTATGGATATACTGCTCTTTCCATCTCTCGAGTTCATATTTTATCGTGCCGCTATGTTTGGGTTGAGATGTGGTTAACATACTGCTGTTTCCAGCTCTCAAGTTCTTATTTTATCATGCTGCTGTTTTTGGGTTGAGATGTGGTCAGTATGCTCGGTTAAAGTGGCTTGCTCTATGCCGATGACTATAACTTATTACATGGGTTGTTTTTGCAGAGTTGTAGGCAATTCTTTCGTTTGTACCAGCATGTCTATTTGGTCACTTACCATCTCTTGGGTTTGCTTAATTTGTTTAAGATTTAGATGCGTATGTATTCTGGTCTGATGGATATGGCATTTTCCAACTTTGTTGATTTATTAACCATAGGTTGAAAAGGTGCAATAAATTGCAAGAGTTTTCTCCCTTGAACAGTGCAACCCTGCAGGAAAGTTTTGGCATAAGTAGAAGCTGTCCTAATAAATCTACATTGCTTTGCTTTGATAAGAGAATGCGGTACCTGAGCAGGTCCCCCTTTCAAGGAGTTACCATCATGTTAGCTAATCGGTTGGCCATCATCCGATCATCCTGACATAAACAAACGAAGAATGGAACACCATTGAAGCACCTGAAAATGAGTTATTGGTTTCAATTTTCTCATGATCTTGAATGCAGGTTACATAGCAGGATATAAGGATCGACAAATGAGCAGAAAGATGAAGAGTATGACATGAAAAATTTTGTGTTTTAAAATAACTCCACAGATGTTTTCCGTTTACAATATTTCTTTGATGTTTGCCTAGACTAGTAATTTTATGATAATGAATGAAAGGATGTAATTTACATGGTAATTTAAGGTGCATTGCATACTGACAAATAATCCTTTCTATGTATCAAAGCTATTGCACTTTATTATGATCGAGGAGTTCTACAAGAAAAATCTACTTAATATTTGTGCCTTTTGCTTTGGATATATGGTTTATTTTAAACTTTACTAGACCGTTACTCTGTATCTTTATCCCCGTATGTATTACGAGAATGCTGTATGTGCATCCATCACTAGATATCCATTACTGTGATGCGAATATATGAGCTAATTGTGTTGTGTTCATTTCAGAATAGAGACGTAATTGTACCTTTACCATTTCTGAGCATAAAATGGGCTTTTCTTATGAGGAAGATGCATCAGGATGCCTTTCTGAACGTAAAGCGGACTTTTCTTACAGGAAAAGTTGCAAGAAAAATGCTTGTGGGAGAAAAAGTTTATCAGGCATACAACTACACTACTGTTTGACAACTCTATCATCAATTGCACCACTCCCCTCTTGCCGCATGGCAAGAAAATTTTCTTTTTTCTTTTTTTTGGTAAACCACCATCTCACGTACGCCTCGAACAGTCTACAAAATATGGGCTAAGCCCTGCAGAATGGGGACAGTGCCCTTCAATAAAAAAGCTCTGATATAATGTGCTGCAAAGGAGGCGGTCTAGTAAACCGCATTGTTCGTCTTCCGAAATACATGCGTAACCCAAATGAGTCAAAACCCTTTAAAAGATGGTATATATGAAAATTTTTCTGCACGGTATATTAAAAATACTAATCTTATCTAGATACGATCAAATAATTCATTATGCATATTTTTGGCAAACTCTGATGCTAATATATGTAGGTAACATCAACATTAGAACATGAAAGAAAAAATACACCAAGTAGTTGGGGAGTAAGAGTAGGGTAAAAACTTGGGAAAGATTTCTTCTACATTATTTATAGGAGAAGTTTACCCGCAACCCTTCCCGCCGTATCCCAAACGGTCTCTGTAGTCTCTGTCCCATGCTGACGATTCGACCAGGTCAAGTCTTAGGAGAAGCGACACCGTTCCCCGAGGGCGGCGGCGGCGCTGGCGAGGGGGAGACGGAGGAAGCACCGGCGGAGGCGCCGGCGACGAAGGGGAGGGCGGTGTGCTGGGACGGCTGTGGCCGGCCGTCGAGCGTGTGCGTTTGCGACCACCTCCCGCCCTGCCCCATCCCCACCGCCACCCGCGTCGTCGTCCTCCACCATCCCCACGAGCTCCGCCGCAAGCTCGCCACCCTCCCCCTTCTCTCCAAATGCCTCCACAACCTCTACCTCGTCCCCGGCCGCCGCCTCCGTCTCGGCTCCTCCCCCCTCCTCGATTCCCTCTACCGCTCCCCCTCCTCCCCTACCGAAGCCCTCTTCCTCTTCCCCAGCTCCGACCCCGCCTCCCCCGCTGCCGATCTCGGCGCGTGGGCCGCCGAGACCCCGCCGGCCGACCGGAGGAATCCCGTCCTCATCGTGTTCGACGGGACCTGGAGGGAAGCGAAGGAGATGGTGGCGGCGAGCTTGCCGTTCCTTTCGCAGTTCGCGGTCCGAGTCTCGCTGGGATGCGACGAAGGGAAGGAGGGGGAGAGTACCTTCGAGTCGGATCTGGTGCTGAGGAAGGAGCCATTTTTGGGATGCGTCAGCACGATGGAGGCGGTGGCGAGGGCGTTGCGGGTGCTGGAACCGGACGGCGCCGGGGCGGAGGTCGAGGCGAGGTTGCTCGCCGTGCTCAGGGCGATGGTCGGGTTCCAGGCATCCAATTTGAAGCCCATGAAGCCCAGGCCGAGGTTACTGAAGAAGAAGGAGATCAAGAAGAAGAGCAATGAAGAGCAGCTCGAGAGAGGTAAGTAGGAATCACACAGTAAATTGCTGCATTGCTCGCCATATGTTCGATGAAATTACTGATAGATATGTTTTAGAAGTACAGTGGAAGCGAGTACCTAGAAAGTGAAATCTACCTGTTATAAGAAGTGATTTCTTTGAGCACTCATGGAGGTTATGGATAGTGAGTTCCATGGGTTGGGAAATGTTCATAGTTTACGTCTACATTTTTTGTTAAATTATAGACTTATAGCTTGAGCTACATGGAAAGAGGCAGATTAAGGCATTTTTCATGCCAGCTCCAGATTTCCTCAGCGAATAATCGATGTGGAACTAAACATACGCCTGCACGGTCCTCACATACTTTCTTTGTTCAAGTCCGATGTCCTCATTAGGCTAAGGGTTCAAATCTAATAAGAAACACTACGATTGTCTATGATCGTCCGTGGTCAGTCTTAGTGAATCCATACTACAGTGTCCCCCTAGCTTATATAGGCTATTGGCTAAGTTTTCTCTGATACCATTTGTAACAACTTAGGGCCTCTCCCAAAATGGCTAGTCGGATGATATTTTTGGATTTCTTGATCGTGTATAAGTTTCTAAGATTTTTCGGCGAATAACCAATGTGAGTCTAAACAAACGTCCGCACAGTTTGCACGATGATTGTGCTGCATTTGGGTTGAAAATTTTACTGACTTATGGCATTCTAGTTATCTGATATGGCTGATGTGGCAGCTTGTGAGAATTGGAAAATTATGAGCGACCGGGTGGCGGTGAAGAACTATCATATTCTCCTAAAATAAAAGGCTATATTACTAAGAAATCTGAATGACATTAGTGCTGAAATTATTTTAGGATTGCATGGAACCAAATAATCAAATCTAGAAAGATTTAAAAGTATAAGTAAGTTCAAAGAGTAGACACATATCTGGTGCTATTTTTTTTTAATTTCAAATTATATGTATGATGGAATTAATGGAGTCAGAGATACTTCCCGAAGCCTTACAAAATACTCATTTCACAAGAATCGAGAAACAACATGTGAGCTCTCTCATTCTTTTCTCCGCATATGGATAGTAGCTATCATGCATTCCTTTTTCTAGGTTTGTTAAAAAGGATGCAGAATAAAAAGTCTTTTGTATTGCCACCTTGACATGGAGAGGTACTCTGATGAGAACTTGAAACTGTTTAAGCCTTCCATAATAGATGAAAACCAAGGCCAGAAACCAATATTACCAACAATGAATGATTTGTGGGTGAAGCAGGAAAAACCATTGTCAAGGATTGTATTGTTGAGCAAGGTCATAGAAATTAGGGTCAGAAGAATTAAGTCCTCTTGAGATTTGTCGGAAGGGTTAATTTCCTAACAAGACCATGTAGTTCAGCCACAAGGAAGTAAGAGTTTTTCCATCTCTTATTTTAATTTAGCATGACGTAAATTTCCTAAACAATGAGAGCCCTGATTCAGAAGGATTAGCAGATCTACTATACCACTCCAATCACTTTGAACTCATTTAGTACGCGGAAAGAATTTTTTTTCATTGGAATATTTTTTCTAGAAAGCTGATTCTGGAAATATGATATTTGAAAAAATGGTTTTGGCATGTTTGGTTGACCATGGAAAGGTGAGTACATTCCAAAGTAGCTTATGTTTGGTTGAGCATCTACTTTTCTGAAAAAATTATGCGAAATATCTATTATACTCTTAATAAAGAGAGACTTTATTCATAAATTTTGACAGCTTAAAGGTAGTTTTGGGGGTATTAAAAAAAAAAAAGAATTCCAATTTCCAATCGGTGGGAAAGCAGCTTTTCCATATTCGTCACAAATTTTTCTTTTTCATGAAATATTAAAATCTTATTTCTATGAAAATGCTAATTTTTTATCTCTCTTCTTTGAAAACTTCAACCAAACGAGAGGTCTTTTTTCTTTTTTTCGTTGACCATACTTTCTTTCCTTTTTTTCAACAAACCAAACGAGTCCTTTAGGTAGGTTTGGACAGGGTTTTAGAGCAATATCTGCTATATCTAGAATTTGATCATGAATATCAACTTTTGGAGGTCATAACTTTCTCATCCGTCATCCATTTTCAGCATGTCAGGTGCCAAAACAAAGCTATCTACGAGTATTATGAGGATGTATCCACCTCTATAGCGTTTGATAGAGATCCAGATCCTATAATGACTTGTGGGCCTCAGAAGGATTTTGTCAAAGTAAAACTTTTTTTGTAAAAAAAAAATTTGATAAAGCTTAAACCTCAATCTGGAAGGAATTAGAGGATGCGATTGAAGATAAAGTTAATATAAAAGTTGAGATCTAGCTCGGAAGAAGTTTCAGTTTTTTCATGATTAATTCTACTAACCACGATAATTTTGTAAAAATTGTACTCTTTTTTAATGAGAAGAGTAATCCAATCCAGATTTTGGGACGGTAAACTTCACTGGTATGAATAGAGAGATCGTAATCGATTTCAAGATGCAATTAATAAAAGAAAAAAAAAAAAGAAGACTTACACCCTTGCTTTTTTTCACAATTTTCTTATTCTATATTGTTACCTTTCAAATGAGTCTAGCATTGGATTCAAGAAATTATTTCTTTATCAGCCTGGTCGAGTCAATTTCTATTTTATTTTTTAGAATGAATTTTTTTTGTGTGAAACTGATCCACAGATCATGTAAATACGATCTTTACCTCTCTCCTTGCTCCACCAACCAAGGGCCTTCTCCCTCTGAAGTCTGATCCCCACCCCATTGATTTGTCTCCCGTCTCAGGCGGTGCAGGTATCCCACCGATGCGCCCATACCCCTCTATTCTCTTATACAACCAAACTCGCCCTTCTTTTTCCCTTCCCATTCTTTCCATCTGCTCTCTCTGAATGGCGAGCGACCGCGAAGACAAGTAAAAGGGAAAAGAGCACATCGATTGATGGCGAAGCCCATAGCCATTATTGAGAACACTAGAGTTGTTTTTCTCGGGGCGAATTCAGGATCCTCTAAGGATCTGGACGCCCGCCAGCCACCGGCAGCCTCCCTTCTTCCGCCCCCACCACAACCCTGACACTGCCTCTGCCTTCCAGATGATGCCCCAGAAGTTCCACTCGCAGCACTGCGTAGCCACTTAGTACACTGGATTGCAATGTAGCCAATTAAAATAGCACAAAAAATTGACACTTGATGTCAATTTCTTAAATAGAAAGCTTTTAGGGTGCATTTTGATGTACTCCAAAATTATGAAATTGGGATATTACGATTTTTTTAACTATGGATTATGGTTTTTAACTACGATTTCTAGATCAAGTAAAAGTTCAGGGTTTATCCCTCAAACACTTCTCCATGCTTTAACTTTGCCCACTTAACAACCCACCTCATAAAATTTCTCCACTAACATGTATATATTTTGGCACAGGAAGGAAGAGGATGGAATATGAGGTTTGAAACCCCCAAAGATAGCCTAAAAGCAACTAGGTTGGGCTGATTTATATACAAAGACTTAATCTAGATATGGTACTCGCAAAACAAACAACAGCATGAAATTGTGCACACCATAAAAAAAAAAATGTATTGCAATAAATCGACAAATCAATTATTTGCTATCATGCAACCATCGGAAAAACATTCAAACTTGCCACTGTTGCGAGGCAAGAAGGACAACAATATGAAATGTAATTTATAAATTGATCTTGACAGTGGCAAATGGCCTTCCGTATTGATCATCAAAGTTGTGAAACTTATAAAAAAGCATAAATATGAACCCTTCTCCAAATGAGCTTTCAGCAAATGTTTATGCCAGAATGAAAGGAGAGTAGCAGTATTCAGCTATTTGCTATGAGCTACTCCCGAATCTTCTGGACTCCTACCCAGCGAGCATAGTCAACCCACCTGCTCAATAGAAAAGGAGGTATCAATTTAAAGATATATTGGAAACTTCAAGCAATTTATGGTTAAAAAAATTTCTGAGATGACCCTAAAAATCTCACATTAGGGATCCCAAAAATGTGTTTCCAGTACGAACTGCAAAGCATGATGCACTTAAAACAAGTTTGTGGTTGTGTAGCAATGGCTCCAAGATCCGCTGTTCTATTAACCCGGCCAGTATCTGATACCTGTTGAGTACAAGAAATGATCTATCAATAAAATTAATAAGAAATGACTAATTCGTGCCTGTTTTTGTTCACCCTTGATTAACTAGTTACAGTGAACAGAAGGGTGATGGATAACATATGATTTTAAAGTTAAGGAATCACAAACCAATAATGGTTTATGTGAAAACTGTTCAAACAAAATCCAATCTAACCTGCTTTTAGAATTCATAATTGTAAAGTAATGCAAACTCATATAGTCCTATCCCTCCAACAAGATCATGAATGTAGCTAGTCATTAAGGGGCTGGGTTGATTGCTGAAATGGATACTTTTGCACCCAGAGAAAAGGCCACCAATGTGTTTGAATACCAACTCTAATTAACTTAGCAATTACCCTAATTCCAATGCTTGCGACCAGAGAAAAGGCCACCAATGTGTTTGAATACCAACTCTAATTAACTTAGCAATTGCCCTAATTCAAATTAAGTGATGTTTTGAAAGCCTAAAATACTAGTTAGTACTCAAAAGTTAGGGCTTTTTTTGATTTTGGACCCCATAGTTCATTTCATATTTTAAAGGTATTCCACAATTTAAAATTTATGATTAATACAAAGGTCATTACGTGCTGGTCGTTGGATACTTGCTAATCTGAAATTTTGATTTGATACTCCTAATTGATATTTTGAGCACATATATGTGTTTATGAAATTGAGAAAAGGATAATTATGAAAATCTCATACATTTGTGGTTTTCATTTCGAACTTTCAGATAACAGTTCCATGTTATATGTGTGAAATCTTTTCAAGCTTAATATTAATATCATACATAAAAGATATAAATGTGGACCGCTCACCTGGAGGTATTCCAGTCCCATTTATATCACCAATAGGGATTTCCTTGGACCCCTCGCTACGTGGCCACATCCAAAATTCTGGATGAGTATTGATCTGGATCCTTGTATATGCGGCCTCATCCAAAATGCATGTTCGCATGTGAGGATTTATATGGCCTCATCCAATTTACTTGTGACATGATATGCTGTACCGGTCGGTACCAGACGTACCGTACCCATACCGATGGGTATCGATATCGGTACGCCAGTGTCGGTACGCCTGGCGTACCGCATACCCCACCGTACCAACACTCGGTACGCCTATGCTAGTGCGGCACCGATACGGGGTTCGGTATCAGTACGGCGAACCTTGCTTATGAGGATTTTATGTGGCCTCCTCTGTGACGGCAAGGACGATTTATGTGGCTTCAAGGGTTAAAAGAACAGAATGTTGCTTTCCTTATAAGAAAATCCGATTTATGTGAACCATGCTAAGATCTTCTCTATTGCTTTTTGATCTCTTTCCGGTACATGAATCTTTGATTGGTAGACTCCATTTTCAATACTTTGTTTTAATATGGTTTCTTTGAACTTTTACTTGAACATTTTTTATAAATTTGGTCTACGAAGTACATGCTAAACATCATTTGATTTCAATCTAGTTAATTTCCTTAGATTATGGTGAAATTAGTTATTAAGCTGTGTTGCTCACTCCCATCTTTATCATTAGACTTTTTGGAGTGAATGATGAGAGTGGACTGGATTTGGGAACAAATAGGGATCAACAAAGAAACAATTTGGAAGGTACATTTTGGGGATTTGGTGACCTTTAAAGCAACCGCAACTCAACAATAGATTAGCATAGTTTGGTTTCATTTTGATCTTTAAGGTCTGTTTAATGGATTTTATCCTAAAGTTGCATTGAATTCTGTCTAGAACTTATAGTTTGTTTTCCAATAAGTTGTGCTCTGTACAATTGTGTCAAAAATTATCTTTGCTATCCAGCATCCTTTTTGATCGGCTACAACAGTCACCACTCAAGATTCGAGTGAGTTCATGTCTTTGGTCATGACAGATTTCAAGGAAATATGTCGCAGAAATCCAGACTGAAAGTCTGAATTATTTTGATCTGTGTATTGAATTACATGCAAGATTCTTATCATATGCACCATAACCATATAACATTGAAGAAAGAATATGTCAAAGAAGGTTATGAAAAAAGTGAACTTGTAACAGATCCTGAATAAAAGATAATAAAGAAATGCCTAGGTCATTAACCAGAAATGATGATGACCAGACATCACCAAAAACCTTTGTTTGAACTTTTCAATCACTGAATAACAACATCCAAAGTTTTTGATAAGTAAGGTTAGAAGTTGCAAAATATTGACCTCATTTAAATGTTGACAGAAAACTTCAATAAGATGATTGCTTAAGAGGTATACATACCTGAGGTTACTTGACACTGCCATATAGACACCGTAGGCGACACTAGTTGACAATATAGGGACATCCTCTGCTTCACCCGCAAAATTCTTGTCCAATGCCTTTCTGGCATTAATCAAGGCATTTGTTATACCAACACCAATCTGCAAAAACAGTAAGTTCAGCTAACAGCTGAAAACTTTTGCTCATGACTAATCTGGTTACTTATCCATTGCCATGATTAATATGCTTAAAGAATTTACTGAAATAATAATAAATGAATATACGATTTGCTGATTAGCTTATTGAGCAGCATTTCAGCCGTACTTTTTTGGTATAAACCTTGGAAGCTTTGAGAGCAGACATGTATCAAATTTATATTGATAATCCAGAAAACATGCTCATGAATAAATTAAAAAAAAGCAAAATGCTAAGGAAATACTCTTGAGAGTAAACAATTTAACTATACCGTTAAATGTTTTCATTTATGCATGAACTACACTGGGTCCTTTGGAAAACACAACCTCTGGAAAGAAGTTGTACCAATAAACGATTCCTTAAAGATGTTACTCCAGTAAAAAGCAAGAAATTGCTACGAAAACATAATTCAAGGGTGAAATCAGAATGTAGGCACCACCAGGGAAATGGTAGGATCAATTGCCAAATCGATACCGTGATGCTTAATGATTAACCTATGGGGAAGCAACACATGAATGATATAGACAGTAGTGAAGTGCAATTCCCAAAAGCAAAAGATGCTTGTAGGTTTGGTTTTATAATGTTGATAAGTAACATGCAACCAAGGCTTCCTTACTACAAAAACTTTCACATGTACAAGTTTTGCAGGAGTGAACGGTGCTTCGAAGAAGAGCAGGTTATCAAACAGTTAAACGAAGATGGTAGATATTATTGGCACCTTTTAGACATCATGGGGATGGAATTGACTGAAGGGTCGGGTCACTATCAGACACAATTATGAAAAGCAGTCAGGCATGATTTAATTCACTGTTGCAATACGTTCAACACAAAACATTCTATTTCTTAACCTTCTAGAATGAAAAAGAATCTTGAAGGAAGATAAATCGTGCATCTAGGCATCTACGTGGGTATGTGAGAAATACTACAGAACAATATAAAATATAAAAAAAAATTAAAAGGGGTACGAGAAATACTACAGAACAATATAAAATATGAAAAACTCAAAAGCATCATAAGTAATCCCCACTTTGCCAAGAAGAAATGAAGATGTGAATGATATCATGGTTTAAAAAAAAATCAGCGAAATGCTGAAATTTGACACATGAAGCTCCCAATCAGTAAAAGAATCTAACGTACCAGAGATGCACCAGTCCCAACAGCAAATAGCTTTGACCCATTCCTCTGAACGTACAAAAAAATTTAAAAAATTACAATTTAAATAAGTAGTAACTAAATTGGTTATATAGCTTTCCACAAATAGCTTATCACAGCAAACTAAATGAATGCAAATTTACCACAATTGCACCAACTCTCTGCAAGAATGAGTATGAGGTTCCAGCAATAGCAACCTGGAAAAACAGAACTCCAACAGTTAAAAAATGTTTCCAGTTATAAATCAGAGTTACACAAATATCTCAAATGATTTTAGCAGCTCATGGACAAGTATCACTCACCTGAAAAGCATTTTCAGGGCAGCTGTAAAAGAACTTGGCAATAGGTCCAGCACTGAATGCAAGGGGTGGTCGAAGAGAAACAGTTGGAGCAGGGAGCCAAACGAGCATAAAATCAGCAACTATGGCCATCGCCTAAAATGAAGGGTTAATTAGCATGCGAAAGACCACATATTAAGAACCTGGGCATGGCTCAGCTAATGCAAAACAGATTATCTAAGAAAACTATTTTATCAGGCTCAAGGTTTTAAATACTGTGAGATAAGGTCGTCCTAGTTTTTCTGTTGAATGTAACGCCCCGTGTCACAACACACGGGACAATGGATGTCCCATCATGTCCAGGTCCATTTCCCAACTCATCTTGTCTTGATAGTCGAGATGATGGGACGCCCTACTGTCCCACCTATATTTAAAACCTTGATCAGGCCTCTTTCCTACCAAAAATTGCTTAGCCGAAAAATGGGAACACACTTGCATGCATACGTGCAACATGCATACATACATGTTGTAATAGGATCACACAGCTTCATGTTCCAATAGATGAAAACTACATGAGATCTAGAACCAGTTTCATTTTTATTATTACTGGGAGGGAAAGGTGATTCTCGATGATATAAGCTCAATTGTTTTAGGATCTAATTTACTACTATGGCCTAGTGGAAAGATTTATTTGTTATCCTTGACATGATGACTTTTTATCAATTTATATAATCAAAAGCAATTTCCCAATATATGACAGATCAAGGAGAATGAAGAAAGAGTAGAAAGTGATGATTTGTTGTGCAACTCCATGTTTCAGTAGTTGAAAGATTGATTTTATGGTAAGATAAAGGAAATGCTTCTGGAAGAACTCATACCACATCTGCAAAAACAAAATCTAATTCTTTGAAAAAATTCTCTCTGCGACGCTCCCACTCTGCAGCAGTCTGAAAAATGTAAGCCAAACAGATCAGCAGTATCATGGCAGTCATAAATACTTCCAGAAAACAAGTTAATGAAAATTATAAGGCTAGAAACAAATGAAGGAAACAAAAAACCATCATACTAAGTACTCACCACTGTAGAAAATAAACAAAATTTATCCTAATAGATTTCATTCAATCTAAACATTTTGCATACAGAAAGACAATTTTTCTCTTTTTTAAAAAAAATTTGGGGGGATTTGGTGGTTGTATTGCTGATGCAATAAAACATAAGCAAAGCAAAATTGTTGTTTGATTTTTTCAGCTAAACCCCCCCCCCCCCCACTAAAAGAAAAAAATCTAGATGTTATAAACCTTGTCCAGACCCGAAAAAAAAGCATTGTCTGAATCAAAGTCTGGATAACCCAAGTTGTTAGCATAAAACTTCAAAACCAAGTTGAATAGGAAGATTGCCCAAATTACGACTGAATCAAGAAAGAAAAAATCTATTTGTTCTACGTTATATACTGTGCTCACTGTTTGGATCAAATTTAGTCAAAATGGGTCAGATGCAGGTCAGCCAAATTATAACTGGATGCTATTTCAAACATATAAGTTCTCCAAGTCCATGTCCGTCTGACAGAAAACTATAATTTAGGGTATTGTCCAACCTGGAACTAACCCATACACAATAATTTGCTACCCTAGACTAGGAAATTCTTGATCCAATAAACAATATTATAATAAGCACAGAAATATAAAAGTAAATATCATGATCTCATATGTAACAACCCAAGAACCTCATCCAAAAAAGCTAGCACAAAAGTTATTATTTGGGTTCCTTGGCGCTGTATAAACATCTAAGATCTCTCTAACGCACAACCTATATAGGACTAAATATACGCTCGCATGGGTCCTCACATACTCCCTCCATTTAAACCTCCGGCATCCTTGCCATGCTAATTATCCAAAACCGATCAAATCCAATCACAAACACCATGATAGGCTTGTGATCAACTCCAAAAAGGCTCGTCCTAAAATATCCCCTAGGCCAAACGGATTGTGGGCCAAGTCTACTTTGATACTATTTGCAACAATCCAATATCCCTCACGTAAACACTAGCCAAAATTGGGGTTCTTTGACCGTATATAAACGCCCAAGATCTCCCTAATGCATAACTCAGGGTCGGCGGAACCGTTCCGGACCGAGCTGTTCCGACCGTTCCGAGCCGTACCGGTGGCTCACCAGTACAGTTTCTGGCAACGAAAATGAAACCCGTTGCCGAAGCCGAAGAAGGAGAAGGAAAGAGAGCGAGCGGAGAAGGGAGGGAAAGGGAGAGGGCGGGATGCCAGCGAAGGGCTGGTGGAATTTTTTAAGGCCCCGTTGCCGACTTCACTTAAAAATCGAAAAAAAATTTAAGGTCGCGGCCGGACCCCCATTTCGTTCGAAACAAGAAAACCTCCCGCGGTCTCGCTTCCCGCGGCTTCCATCAGCTTTTGCCACCCTTCGCTGGCCTCCCTCCCTCTCTCCCTCTTCTCTCTTTCTTTTTCTCTCTCCCACGGTCTGTATGTCGTCTCCTCCGTCGGTACAAGCCCGGCACAGCCCGTACCGACTCATGCTGTCGGAGAGCCTGTACGGTGCCTGATACCGGTTCCACCGACCTTGGCATAACTGATGTTGAACTACACACATGCTGGCATGAGTAAGGTGTTGGGTCGTTACAAATTACATCAACAATATGCAAGACAAATAAATTGATTCTCAACCTAAAAAATTTCCTTAATGCATTAAGAGTTAGTGGCCCAGAAAATGAAGATCAAGCATTTATTGGTTTGGGGGGGGGGGGGAGGTTAGAGCATGCTTTTATCATGCAAACATGTTTTTCATCATTAGTTCTATTTGAGGTTACAACTTAGCTTTGGAACATATTTGAACTTAAAAAGCGATTGTAAGCTATGCAGAGCTAAAATGGATATTTTCAACAAATATTTCCTCTTTTCTCAAATCAACAAGAAGACAGAGCATCTAATGAATGCATAGGAGTGTCACTAAATCATCGCATAAATAGTAATCATTGTCAATATATTTGAATTTGCTTTGTCGGGATAAGGATGAGTTGGTACATCAGATCAGCCCTATTCCAGTGGAATCATAAATTCTGTTGCTTGCCAGAGCCATGGATGCAACAAAACTATACCTCAAGAATTTTCTTTATCATTATAACATGATGATAGGCAAAATCAAGAGCTAATACAAAAAAGCAACAAAAGAAATAAAGGAGCAACCTTCAATCGTCTTTTTGAGAATACGGTGCTTCCCTCTTTCAAGTCCCAAGGACAGATTACAAATAAAAGTGCACCCAACTATGTGACAGGAGATGCTAGTATGCTGTCTTCACTGCTAGTATCAGAAAACGATCTATGCTAGACTTCTCTTCCAATGATGCACATTGCAAATATTTTAGTTCCTTTTCCTCTCATGTTTCTATAACCTTTTTACCACCTGAAACTCAATATATTTAATTTCTGTGAGGAACTTGCTCATGAACATAAATTGAGCTTTTCCTCTCTATCTTTTCATTGTGAACAGGATGTCAAGGACCATGGTAGCTAAGGGAATAAGGAACAGTTCTATATTCTAGATGATTTCCCAAAAGTTGTTACATCCATATTGTATTATCATTTCAGCCATATCTACATCAATAAACATTACCACAAATTTTTGTCCCAACTATTTGGGTCAGCTTTATTAATCCTCATCCACCTAAGCTCAAAATAGGATCCAGTTGACATGCTTGTCATTACTGACTTTCAACCTGAAGTCCATCCTCCACTTTTTGCATCTGGGCTTAGGACCCGAACTGGTGGTGCTTATATCTATGTTGATCATATTATCAAAGAAAGATGCCAAATTACGGCATAAAAATATTTCATTGACTGGTTAAGTTGCATTAATAGTTAAACTTTCATCTGCTCTGTCATGTCAATCAGGAAAGCAATTTTTCCCTCACTAGGAACTAAAATACTGTAGTGTACACTCTGTTTTTGACAACAGACTATAGGACTCTGAAAGTTCCATAAACTGAACATTTTCACAACACTGCTAACCATTAGAAAATTTGCTTGAAAAACAAAGCAGATTATGCCAACAAAAATGCCCATAAAACACCAAGATGTTAGCTGAAAAAAGAAAGAAAAAGCTCAAGAAATGCTGAGTTCTTGATCCAAGTAGTTACAGGGATATATCATAAAAGAACTGTATGTGTATTGAAAGCAATTCCTGTGAGAATCACCCAGAAAAAAAACATAAGAGATAAAAATTACCTAACTAAGCCAAAATAGATCAAAAACAAAATTAAACTTTGGTTGTCCACAAATATCAAGTGTTACATATATTACTATTCACTCTAAGGTTCGCCGTCTCGATACCGGATCCCGTACCAGTATCACACTAACACCGTATCGGTATGGTACGATATGGAATCTTTTCGGCATGCCACCCATACGGTGGTATTTAACATGTGATGCAACCACTTATTGGCAAAATGGGAGTTGATACAAGGGCACATTGCAGTATATACTGTACCAACATGATTGAATTTTGTTAGATATCTAGAAGATGTATAATACATATGAGGTGATACAAAATTCAACATAAGTCAACAATTCAAAATTAACACAAAGGAATAGTAAGAACTAAGCTGTCTTTAATCCTCAATGAACCTCTTCTTACTGTAATACATCATGTTCTTCCACTAATCAGTATTTCTTAATAGGGGAATAAGTCTCTCTTCCAGCCACATTTTATATTTGATGCAGCCTCTCTCTTTCAGTACCTACCTCCGAAAGAAGAGACTGGTATAACATATATCATTAAGGGGATTTTAACCATTGTTGGACATTTTTCTATCATATCAACGTATCTACAAAGTTTCAAGCTT
The DNA here is from genome assembly GCF_051530095.1 of Phoenix dactylifera. Taxonomy (NCBI): domain Eukaryota; kingdom Viridiplantae; phylum Streptophyta; class Magnoliopsida; order Arecales; family Arecaceae; genus Phoenix; species Phoenix dactylifera. The sequence goes on from NC_143203.1 coordinate 22,630,177, forward strand.
GTCCTCTCTCCTTTTAAACTCTTTTATTATTATATAAATGAGGTGAAATGATGATTAAAAATATGCATAAGTATGGTATTTTGCATGGCTCATACGTAATTGGCAGTGGGTTGATGAAGAAAATGGACAAGAAGACTAGAAGGCTGTCTCGCATAATGACTTCAATTGCATTTACTGAAGATGTCAGACCCTCATTTCCATTGACTGCTCACATGTAAGCCCTTGCTGTTATCACTAAACAACAAATTTTCCACCAGAGAATCTGCTCCAATTTTTGCGACATCTTTCATATCATCATGGACCTATATATGTAAGGGTTGAACCAGTGGTGCTTATTATTTTGTGTGCTTACATAAATAACAAATTAAGCAATTAACAACCTTGCCTTGATCTATACATCCCAATACACAGATCATATTCTCTTTCCATTCCAAAATACTTGACCTATAGTGCAAATAAATCTTAAAATTTAGAAAGACGACCACGACAGCAGAAGCAAAAGAATGAGTCACAATCGTTAAGATATCTATGTTCAGATTACCCTCACATCATTAGGTCAGTTATAACAATAAGCAAAAGCAAATTAACCGCTCTTCTACATATTACAACAGATGCATCATTACTACTACACTAGAACACCAGAAACAACACAAAGATGCCACAACATGCTTGGATCAAGCATTGACCCCCATAGACCAAGTTGCATTGACTAAAATATCTTAAAATGCTTTTCTGCCAGATTTCCATTTAGATAAGTATATAGGCGAGGACAGAGGTCCTTCATTTGAATATTAACAGATGAAAACAACCTAAAATTGGACAAAGGCACACGCAAAGATCTTGGTGATAATCTTATTTGTGGGGCTAAAACAGAAGAAGTCGAGACAAACTATCAGAGGAGGAAAAAGAAAGGACCTTGGTGAAGATACCGACGCCGCACTCCATGGCAACCTTAGCCAAGAAGAGGTCATCAGCCAAAAGCCTTTCCTTGAATCCCCCGAACTGGAGCAGCCACCGGAAGATCGGCGACTTCTCGAGCTCGGCGAAGCGGTGCACGATCGCCCCGGGGATCCTCCCAGCCTCCACGGCCGCCGCGAGGTCCTTAGGGAGGCTGTCCAGAGACCGGCCAAGCTCCGTCAGCGCGAGGAGCGCCTCCGTCTGGTTCTTCCCGCTCGAGTCCCCATCCTCTCCGCCGCCGCCGCCGCCGGTGTTCCCGAGCCCGCCGCCGCCGGTCCCCCCGGATCCAGCGAGGAGGGGGCGCCGGGCGGGGCGGGACAGGGAGATCCGGAGGCGGGGAGGGATGGCGGGGGAGAGGAATCGGACGGCGGAGGATGGGGGTTGGAAGCGGGACGAGCGGTGGGGGTTGGAGGGGAAGCGGAGGTTGGAGGAGGCGGCGGCGGAGGCAGCGGCCGCCATTGGTGGGAGGTGGGTCGTTGGTTTTCTGAGGGAAGATTGTTTGGTGGGCTTCGTATTTCTGTGGTTTTATTATATTTTGGCGATCATCATGAGGATGAAGAGTCGTTGGCCATGGATTCACGCAGGTTTGGTGGGGATCGGGCAGGAGGGCGACAATTTGGGCCTCCGTTGCCAGAACCGATCCCTTTGGATACCTTACAAATTTACGGATTCCTCCGGATACTTTTGGGTTCGGGGTGCATCTTTCGCGCGAAAGGGCGATCCATGTTCTTTCGCAACGTCGACCATTGGATCGAGATCCGCACAGATCTCAAAGTACTCCGAACTCCATGCACGGCTCTTGAAGCGGCCATTACGCGATCAAACGGTGGATGAAAGATACAGCCCCGGTCCATTATTCTTGGGCCGGGGGTTGGTTTAGGGCTGAGTCCGGGGATTTTCGGGCCCGCACCAACAAGGCTTTGCGTGACTGTGCTCTTATCTGTTAGAATTAGGTTGGGATAATTATGGCTTTTTTAAACTACTTTTCTTGGGTCATTGTGCAACATAAATTGATTTTGTAATGCGAGATCTATTGTCAAAAAAAAAAAAAAAAAGCCAAAAATTTTTAGCTTGTGCAAGTCTTCCATCTTTATTCTAAACTTTGATTTAGTACAATCCAATCATCGAACTTTTAAAATTTTACAATTGATATCGGTTAGGTGGTTGTGATGGAATGGATCATGTGCCGAAAAAAAAAAACCACAAATCAGAAAAGAAAAAAAAAAAATTCACAATAGCCACTTTTGCCGCTTTAGCAATTTTTTTGACAGCACGTAAGCATCTTCGTCATGGGCATCAAACAAAAGTCATAGCTTGGGTTTCAATTATAAAATTTTGAAAGTTTGATCATCTAATTGTACTAAATTCAAGTTCAAGATAAAAATAGAAAACTCATGGTGACTAGTTTGCATTGCAGTGTTATATATGTTACTCTTTTGTTAAAGAAAGACACAGTTCGGGGGTCTAGGATTGGAGTTCCTACCATTGCATCATGTATATATGTTATAGTTTCCATTTCAGAATTTCAGTAAGACTTTTTTGCTTGTGTGATAGTTTTGATTATGATTATGGTCATGGTTTCTCTGATACATTAGGAATATTGAGCTGGTATCAAGTGGCTCCAATTTCTCAACTGCCAGGCATATTTATATCAATACAAATTGGTCTCAATGATCTGACAACTCTTAGGATGAGATGATACGCTTGAGCAATCATATGACTTTTCTCTACATCCAACAATTGGCAGACCAAAAGATGGGGGTTGGTTAGTTGGTAGACACAGGGATCATCAGACCCAGAAAAATGCTCTCCTACTTAAAGTTTCTAAGTGAAGCATGTGGTTCAACCTGGATGAGATTATAGGGGCAAACAACTGACATTTTTTTGAGAACTCGTGCAGGCATGTATTTAGTCTCACATCGGTTATTTAGTAGGTAGATCTTGAATACTTATACAGGATCAAGTAACCCAAATAATATTTTCCGACTAGCTATTCTGGATCGGTCCTGAATTGTTACAATTTTTGCCTTAATATGGAGTCGCATATTAAATACACATTTGGTACCTTGAATGGTATCTCATTTTTTGAGGGCCATGCAGCAGCTGATGTGCTTGTTTCACTAGTTGGTGGTTGTATTTTATGTCTCCACATTTTTCGATAAATTGGCAATTGGATGGCTGTATCCTACTTGTAACTAGTTGACCATCTGTGCATAGTAAAAAGGCTAATAGATAAACATTGTCATAGCTAAGGCCTGAGAACTGCTGATTAACGTACAAGCACTCCAAAAATGATAGGGAGAGAACTCGGCCTCTTCTCTTGGTGTAAGATGTCTCTAACCTGGACAAGGACCCTTCCATCAAGTACCTGCTGGAATCCTCAACTTCATTATATCGTCTTCCTTCTCCTCCTATATGCAGCCATGACATTTTTCTTTAAGATTCCTTCACACTGTTCTAGTTCCATTTGCTGCTTCTGCTGCTTAGCCTGCATTGATCATTGATTTGATCTTTCTGAGAGCTAGAGCTGAAAACATGGCATCCTCAGCAGCCTGGACCGCAGCATTTGCAATTTGGTTGGGAATTCCAAGTCCAATTTCTTTTCCCTTTCCACATCAACTCAAGCCGCAAAACTCTCTTGTGTGTTTCAGGAGATACCCGTCCACAGTAAAAATCATTTTTTTAAGAAAAAATCCTCGAGATCATGGAAACTATTGACCATGCTGTTCTTATGCTTTGGTATGGAATTCAGAGTCCTGCAGCCATCGCTTGTAATTTGCAGCAAGAGAACTATAATTTTGAGTATGCTCCAAGCAGAGATATACCTCATATCTCAAGGCTTGCTACATGCCAATACACCAGATCCAGAGCCAATCCTTTTAGATTGTAAACCACCTCACTTCAGCTGTAATAAAGCAGTAAGAAAGAATTATATGGGCTCCCCATTTTTTTGACATGTCAAAGACTGTAACCAGTGAGACAAACATGTCCAGTGCTGGCCATGGGTCTCAGTGAGCACAACATGCTCATCCTTCTTTGTTATGGCACGTTTCAGATGTCGGGGCAAATACCTCATGCTTCTTTTGGAGTGGATTCACTATGGAAGATACGCACATCGTTTCCCAAGTAAAATAAGTTACACTCATGAACAAACTTGACTAATTACAATAAAGAAAAACAGATATTAGCACTAATTTAATGTTCAGTCACCCATAAGTACTGAACTAAAGATTACATATTTCAGCTCATAGCCTCTCTTCCACGAGTAAAACAAAAAACTGCAAGAAAAGATGGTTAATTTGTTTTCTCTGCGACACTATTTTCTGGAGGGCCTTCAATCTTACCATCATATCCGTGATAGGGAACCTCAATCATCGGCCTTGGTAATGGACGTTCGCCAAAATCTTGAGGAAAGAACTCAAAATCAGGCCCAAAGTTAAATCTCACTTCACAGTTAGGCTGGTTAGGGAGTGTGTACATAGAAGCAGCAGGGTAGTATCTTCCACCAAACAGGTCTGGGAAGGCAATGCCTTGGCAGACTCCATTCTTGAAGAAAGATATCTCACTCCCTGCATAGATGCATGAACAATTAGACAGCAATTAAACATGGTATCATAGCATCACAAGCAGCAGTCCACTGACTTCAACTGCTCAAATGCATGTAAACGTCTTTATTGGAGGGACCACAATCAGATATTTTCTAGTCCGCAATATATATACATACATACATACATACATACATATATATATATATATATATATATATGTCAAAATTTTGTCATGCGTCTTGAAAAACTACGGTTACTTTGGAAAATGAAAAAGTACAAGGACAAAAGTGTTAGATACTGCTTATATGATTATTGTGTTGTAGAACGGCACACCACCCAAAGTAGACCGACCATGCCAGCTCAAGATCCAAAACAAAAACCAAACCCAAAAAAGATATGTGCAGAGAATTGCGCAAAGAAAATAATAAAGGAAGAAAAAAATTGAGAGAAAAACAAATTTATTCAAATGAAAATAAAGACTAAAACAATAAGTTTGGCTCCCTCTCATAAAGAAGCTTCACTAAAGAGGCTCCACACACCAAAATAATTCTCTCTAAGCTGCTTCACATAACTCTCCCTCCTTATTTTTACTCTCTCTCACAAAAAGACAAAAACGTCACTATCTTACTTCAACAAAAAAAAAACTCAAATATGTTAAAGCTTAAAGCTCAATGTAACTAAAGTGAACTAGCATTAAAAGACAAATTATTCCAACTACTATTGGAATAAGATTCGAATATAAACTAGGAATAGAATCCTAGTACAAGTAGGACAAGCAAGGGACTTCCAACATGTGTGACTGTACCGGGACAGCGGACTTTCAGGTTGGTTGTTGGTGTTCCTTCATTTGGAGGAAGATTTATTCGTATGCTTCGATGGTGCTTGCTGCGGTCAGATGGGCAGTTAGCGATGGTCAGTCCATTGGTGTCATGAAGGATAGATGGATATGCGAGCAGCCGCTCTGTCGAGTGCCGACCCAGGTGGATTCAGCGAGGTTGGAGGGCTAAAGAGTCAGCGATCTGATCGTCCAGGGGGAGCAGGTGGAACAAGCCGCTAATCAGGAAGGCTTTCGGGCCGAGAGCATTCTGGACATACCGCTACCTATGAGAGAGACGGCATTTAGAATGGTCTGGGCAGCCACCGGTCGATTCAAGGTGCAGGCCACAAACTTACAGGAGGTGATGGGCAGTAATGTAGTTAGACAGATGGATGGCAGATGGATTTGGAGGATGGGTGTTCACCTCCGTGTAGCCTTGTTCTTATGAAAGGTGGCGTAGGGTTGTTTACCGACCAGGAGCGTGCTGGCGGGAAGGAGAGTCAAGATCACCCCGAGCTGTGGTAGATGCCCTGGGATGGAGGAGACCATCAGCCATGCTCTGCTTGAGTGCCCACGGGCAATACACATCTGGAGGTGGGCTATATTCTCCTTGCCTCGAGTCATTCAATCGGTTGACAACCTACCTCACCAGTTAAGGGCCGCCATGCGGAGTCCGAGGACGGTGGGGTGGGGGATTATATGGGCGTATCTGGCGCACCACATATAATTAGATAGAAACGTTCGGATCTTTAAGGACAAGCGAACGCCCTTAAGAAATGTGGTAGAGAGAGCTCTTCTTCAGGCTGCTGAGGTCGCCAAAGCTACCACGACAATTTCATCTTAGATGGCCAGGGACATCTGAGACCCTCCTGCTATTACAGTGCCCAGAATTGTCCTTGTTTCTTGGGAGCCCCCACTCTCTGGCCATCTTAAGGTGAACTTCAATCATAGTGTCCCAGACAATGGAGATAGAATTGGTGTGAGTTTTGTGATCAGGAGTCACGATTTACGGCTGATTGCTGCAGGAAGCCGCAACATCATTGGATTGATAGTTATAGAAGTAGAGCTCAGGGCAGTCTGGAAAGGCATCGCCTATGCAAGACGGGTGCTAAAGGTGGAGCGGATCCTTCTTGAGGGAGACGCGGCCACGGTGGTCAACTGAATATGCGGAGAGGGGCAGATAGGAGAGGAGTCCCCTCTACTTTGCGACATCCGTCGGTTGGCAGGGAGTGCAACGCCTTCCAGACTGTACATGTGTACCGAAAGGCGAACAGGGCTACAGACTGGGTTGCTACCTATGCCGCCCAGCACTCCGGAGAGGTTTTCTGGACGCATCAAGGGGTTTCTCCTCCAACCTTGGGCTATTTTCTCACTTATGATTTTGTTGGCTGCACCTATCCTAGAGTTGGGGGATCAGCCGTTGTACCAAAAAAAAACATGTGATTGCAAGAAACCAAAACAAGAAGATATCTATAAATGCCTATACCTTACTTAGTAAAAACATATCAAACCCCGCTGCATTTATCCGACAAAGGCAAACTTTTGATATTAAGACAAGAATGCTGAACCACCACGAATTTCATAAGACTATCAAAACAACCAGAATTGAAATCCCTTATCCCACCTATTGGATTGGCTTCATGAATGTTGCCTTACACTCACTCCTTCTTGAGCCATTTGTTTCCCCATAATAGCTCATCAGAACTCTTCCTTGGTCTCACTTCTCTAGCATCTGCCTAGAAACGACATTTTACAACAAAGGTACTCCACACCAAAAACTCTCCCACAAACTTCTGATCCTTGGTCTCACTTCCCCACCATCTGCCTAGAAATTACATTTTACAACAAAAATACTCCACACCAAAAACTCACTGAGAAACTTTCTGCCTTCATGGCAGATAACATCAATATCCTTAATGACCAATGGTGTCTATTAATGACAAAACCGATGCACTAGATATAAACTTATCATCAATTACAACTAACAAGAACCGTCAGTATAGGCAGAAAGAGGTCAATGAAGCTACAGCGACAATTCAATCCTGGAGCTGTGAAACAGGAAAGAATAATAACTGCAGACCAGGACTTCAGCAACAGCCAATACTCCATTCTCATATATCATCAATAGTAAATACGACTAAACTCAATTCCTCCACAGATATACTTCCATAGAATTTTATACATAATTCCACGATGGGAATTAGCGCGACTACAAAAATTGCAGATATATAACTCGTCAAGAAGAGAACTTTGCAGCTAACAAAGACAATGATGAGAATAGGATGATAAACCAGGGAGAACGTATTTCAGTTCAGGAAATAATCAGCAAAGCAAATAGCATTCCAAGCCTTGCAATTCTATACAATAAAAAAGAATAAAATGGGGGGAAAAAATCACATTTTGGAGAGGAAGAACTCACCAGGAACAACTTTGGGAGGCTCATCCTTCCCATCAGCCGAGTATACGTACCTTTGCCCCTTGTACCAAATAAGATGCGGTGGTTTGGGAGCATACGAAGCCCCATCTGGAAGGTTAATGTAGAAGCCAATCACATCCTCCTCACCGTACCCCTCCTCCCCATACTTCTCCCTGAGGGCCTTGTGAATCTTGGTCCCATCTATATCCCTGTACCCGAAGCTATTCCCGTCGTACCCCACGGGGGCCTGGAGGTCCCCCTTCTCCGTCGTCCACCCGAGCCTGGTGTGACCCGTCTCCCCGAGCCTCACCACCTTGATCTCGAAGTACCAGGCTCCCTCCATCACCCCTCGGGTGGCCCGGACCATGCGGTAGCCCTTGGTGCTGCCGGCGGAGAGGCGGTCGTCGCTGAGCTCGACCTTCTCGGCCTTGCAGACGCGGGAGAGGCAGACCTTGGAGTCGGGGGAGTCGTCGGACTTGTCAGGGAAGCGGGGTATGGGGGTCATGAGGACGGTGTCCTCGGGGGCGGCGTTGGCGACGGCCTTGCTCTTCTTCTTGCCCTTCCGGGAGGTGGATTTGGTCCACACGTTGTTGTTCTTCTTCTTGGGCTTCTTCGCGGCGGCGGGGGTAGGGATGGCGGGGGACGGGGAAGGGAAGGAGGGGGAGGTCAAGGAGGAGAGGAGCTTCTGCTTCTTCCCGGCGGATACGGCGCCGTCAACGTCGTCGTCGTCGTCTGTGTCATCGGACGCCGGGGGCTCGTCGTCGTCCGTGGCGGCGGCGAGGGAAAGGTGGGGTTTTTGGGGATCGGGGAGGGAGGAGGGATCGAGGAGAATGCCTTTCTCTTTCGCTTCGTTATCTTCTTCTTCTTCTTCTTCTTCTTCTTCTTCTTCTACTAGTGGTAGAACTGGAGGCGGTGGTGATAGCATCCGAGGAGAGGAGGAGACGGGAACATCGGCCGCCGCCGCCGCCCGCGGGGAAGGAGGAGGAGAAGACATTAGAGGAGGAAGGGAGGGGACGTGATCGAGGGCATCGCTCCAGTCCCCCACCTCGTCTTCTTTACAAGAAGGTCGAAATTTGTCCATGGGATCGAGAGAATTGGAGGGAGAGGAAACGGAGTCACGCCTGAAACCTGATTCCTGGAAGTCCACTTTTAATTTGGACTCGACTCCCAAAGGCGATAATCCTACAAACGTCGGCATCAGGTTACGAGTAGATTGATGCTGTTTGGGTTTTTTTTTCTTTTTTTTTTTTGGTAAAAGATAGGAGACTATCTGTGCGTATTCTGCTCTTTACCATGGATGGAGCCCAAATTTCACACAAAAATCTGTCTTCCAATGCCCAGCTTTGGATAGAGCAAAAATATGCTCTTCTGGTTTACATAGAGCCATTATACTAGTTATTGACTCTATATAATAAGGTTACTGGGTTACGGACTTTAATAAATCATATTATATAAATCATATGTGAAATAAAGTTTTGAGAAGAAAAAATATTATATAAATCATATTAAATTATATTAAAAGTAATATGGCATAACATAAACTATTATGAGATAAAGATTTGAATAGGAAATATAACATGTAATAATTAAATTTAATAATCACAATAATCAAAATTCTAAAATTTAAATATTATTTTCTGATGCTTTGATAACAATGGACATGTTACTATCAAATAAACACTTTAAATCCTACTCTGCATAAGTTTTCCTTTTTTAGATTAGAATGGGCTAATCCTTACCTTTCCTGTCCTACATCAACTCTATTTTTTGCGAGCTTACTCCAATCAGAATCGAGCTCCACCCCCCTTTGCCTAAGTCATAAGTGGCGGAGCCAATTGAGCAAGTAGCCGGTAGGGAACTCCATTAGATTTTGATATCGGCCACGGGGATTGAAATCATTTGTGGATAATTAACCGGTAAGAATGCATGATCATTGACCAGTCTGAAAATCGGGATCTTAGTCGGCCTGCATGATCAAAGTGATGCCAAAATCAAGTGAGCCGGTTCGGGCCCAACTTGATTACAAGCTGACCTAGTCCGTACATGTTCTACAGAAAATCAGCAAGCGAGACTTCTGCTGATACTTTGGCAAGAAGCCTTCCTCCTTTTGCCATGTCAAATCCTCTTTTTTTTTATTTTTCTCCCCTGCCCCTTGTGGTCATTTTAAAGAGAAGAAGACCAATCAGAACCGTTCCTTCCAATCGACGACTACGAGCTAGTCCAGCTTAGATACTCGAACCTTGGGTCCAACATTCCTGAGGCTGAGAAGTGAGAGTTTACTTTGGACCTGATCTCTCTCTTTCTTCAACTCTCTCCACCGTCAGCTCCTCCCTGGTCCCCCTTCCAAGCATCTTCAACCCTCCCCACTCTCTTTCGATCACTTTCGAAACAATATTTTGTGCTCAAAAATTATTTTTTGGGATTACTCTCCGATCTGATCTGATCCAGAGGCCTTCTCTCAAATCTCAGTTCCAAGCCTCAAGAATCCTAAAGTTTCGGTTTTTATAGCTTTTCTCCTGGGGAAAATCTTCTATTCTGCCATGTTTCAATTCAGTTCTCTTCTAATCCGAAGTCTAATCCCCCAATGGAGCTGGAATTGGTGAAAAGTTGTCGCCTTTTTGACACGCGGTCGTGAGGGAGGTCATGGGTCGGGCTTCCCCTTTCTTCTTGGTCCTTCTTTCTCTGGGCTTCTTCTTCGTGACCTACAATCTTCTGACCATGGTGATCCACTACCAGAGTGCAGAAGGGGGACAAGAGTTGATCACTGGGTGGTCTTCGACCCGGTTGTATGATTCGAAGAGATTGAGCGAGCCCAAGAGGCTCTTCCATGTAGCCCTCACGGCGACGGATGCTGTGTATAGTAAGTGGCAGTGCCGGGTGATGTACTATTGGTACCAGAAGATGAAAGACGTGGAAGGGTCGGAGATGGGAGGGTTCACCAGGGTGCTGCATTCGGGGAGCCCGGATAATTTGATGGAAGAGATTCCAACCTTCGTCGTGGATCCCCTCCCGGAAGGTCGCGAGCAGGTAACGAGACATCCTTTGTAATTTTACAGTTTATGCTTGATTCCTGAAGTTTGGTTTGCGTATCAAAATCTAATCTTTCATGTCAACTTCTTTGTGTGAATCAAATCAACCAAATAAAAAAGAATCATGCAAGTTTATGGAAACATGCACTAGGGTCCACAATTTTGAGAAAGTTTGATTGATATGGATATCAATTGCAAATTAATGATTGAGATATTCGTGATTCTTTATAATTTCTTTTCCTGTTTATTCTTGGTTGCTGAATTTTGGTGTGCATATCAAAATCTAGTCTTGCATTAAAACTTCTTCTTATGAACCAAAAGTGCCGATTATGGTGATTTTTTAATCTTTCTTTTTTCCTTGCTTCAAAGGAAGTTATACTTAATGCAAGTATGCACTAGGATCCACCATTTCATAACGTTCGTTTGACACAAATATCAACCACATAATGTTTCAGAAATATCTTATAGATTCTTTGCATAATCTTCTATGAGTACATAATTTGTTAGTCTATATATTGTGATTAAATGTTTAAGCATTTTCCATGAGCCCTAAAAGTCAAGGGTTTTTCCTAGATATCCATCTAAGATACTGCTGGAATGCTGCTCCATCACTGGCCACTTCATAGGTTTTTATCAATCTTGTTCTTTTCCTTGTATTTGAGCAAAGTTTCATCATTTGTCTTGATGAAAAACAAAAGAAAAAACTCGCCATGGCTTGGTAATTCTTTTCCCATCACCAATTTTATGAATTATTACCTGATTGCAGTATAATTCCTTTGCTAAGCAGCAAAATGTTTAGGAAAGAAAGAGTGATAAGTTGAAGCACCAATTTTCAAAAATCATGTTTGACTTACTCTATTAAAATTCTGGATTCAGGGTTACATTGTTTTGAACCGACCATGGGCATTTGTGCAATGGCTACAAAAAGCAACGATTAAGGAGGAGTAAGTTTGTCTATATTTACAAAGCTTTATTCTTTATTTTTCATGCAGTCAGTCTGAAAGGCCTGCATAATTAATCATCGTTGCAGCTATATACTGATGGCAGAACCAGATCACATCTTCGTGAACCCTTTGCCAAATTTGGCTCGTGGAAGTGACCCAGCAGGGTTCCCATTTTTCTATATTAAACCATCTGAAAATGAGAAGGTAGTGAGGAAGTTCTTCCCGGAAGATAAAGGCCCTCTGACAGCTATTGACCCTATTGGCAATTCTCCTGTGATTATTCAGAAGGTAAAGTTCTTATTGCAAATATAACATCTAATAGTCGAGATTAAATAATTTGTACCAGCATATACTGCTTGTATTCAAATAGAAATGCAAAATAAATGTCTTTTCGGAGTCTAAAACCCATAATAACCAGAGGTTGACTTTGTTTTCCTCAATTTCCTATAGGTTGTTTATTTTTTATTTTTTCCCTGTTCTTTGTATGACTATAAAACTTTAGTTGTTGTTATACTTTGTCATGATATATTTAGCGTGTTGGTAAACTATTTATTTGTGTCAGTCCGAGCTAGAAAAGATTGCTCCTACATGGATGAATGTTTCATTGCAAATGAAAGATGACCCAGAGACTGACAAAGCATTTGGATGGGTATTGGAAATGTGAGAACAACTAGAACTTTTTATATGCTTTTATCTCATTTCAATGTGTTTTATCAGCTATGGATGTTGCTGATTTATCTTTGGCATTTATTTGTTGATTCATTGTTGACCAAAAGGTATGCATATGCAATTGCATCTGCATTGCATGGTGTGCGGCATATTCTTCGTAAAGATTTTATGATACAGGTAATGTATGTTAGTGCTTATCCAATTTGCCTATTCTTTATCGAATAAAGCTATTCTAGTAACACATCTCTGAGTTGTGCATGACTAACTTTGAAATATTTAATTTTCAGCCTCCTTGGGACTTAAAGGTTGGGAACACATTTATTATTCATTATACTTATGGATGCGACTATTCCTTAGAGGTAACCAAACTCTATCTACATCTAGTTTATCTATCTGGTACTCTTATAGAGGCTATTATGTTTCTATCTAAGACCATCTTACTTCTTCACCATTTATCTTTATGGTGATGCTAATCCTTTCTAGTATTAATACATGATTTTAAGATATCGTTTTGATATTAATGGAGGTTCATAACTTCCAAACATGCTTTTGGTGCAAATTCAGGGCAAATTAACTTATGGAAAAATTGGGGAATGGCGATTTGACAAAAGATCATATACTCGCAATGCACCACCAAGAAACCTTTCCTTACCTCCTCCAGGAGTTCCTGAAAGTGTGGTATGTCCATAGTTGCATGGCTTCTCAAAGTACAAAACATTTTTGAGTACTGTGATTTTTGTTCTTTAGACCACACTTCATGATTCTAGTATGACTTAAATTCAAGTTGCTTTTGTGAATATTGTAAATCTCTAGAATAGTTCCCATGAATCATGCTGAAATATCAATTTTTCTTTTGAATTCTGCCTATGATGCTAAATGATCTGCATAGAGGGGTGCTTTTATGGTGTTTTTGTCATCATTACAGAGTAGAAGAAATCTGATATCAGTTACTTCATTGACCTAGTCTAGAATAAGTTACTTTTTCAAGGCATACTGTTTAAAGGTTGTGATGTGACTGCTTCAATAAACTCTGTTTTCTTGCATTTCTATCTATGCATCCTTAAATATACAGTGCCACAAATATCCTAATGTGATCAAAATGATCCAACATTTCTGTTTTTTTTTTTTTTTAAGGATAACAAAGGCATTTCTTAGCATTGTTTATGAGCATACCTTAGAAGGACCATGGCCTTGCAAGTTGTGATTCATTGGCTCAATAAGCTGCAATAAACTCTAAAGCATGTCAGGCATTTAGGCTGGGATTTCTTAGCTTCTTCTGGTGCATGTTTCCATCTCTTTGAATCCTTGAAGTTACATTCTCTATCATGCAGCCATCTCTAGTAGTCACAGCACAATCTGCACCATTCTTTTAGATTGAATATTTGTTATAATTATTGCACTTGAGCTTATGGAGCGGCAGGTGGTTGGAATACCCTAGTGGTGTCTCATTTTTCTGGTTAATGTTACCTTGGAGACTATTAAGTCCCCCAGTAGTTCAGGGATATGATAGTCATGTCACCTCTTGATGCCTGTGGTGGCATGCTGTCAACTCTGCTCATGAGGACCTGAAATATCTGTTTATGAGGTGAGTGATATTGGTGAGCGAGGAGGTTGGGATTGTTTCTAGGAAGCTTGTCAAACATCTCTCACGTGCAATAAAGAGCGACATTCAAGGGAAGCTTGTTGCTTCTTTCCGGAGTTTGATACATTTTGTGACATGAACCTCTTTGGCTACTAGAGGTCTTTGACATATATGTCAATGATGAGATGGAGAAATTACAGCTTCCTATTTGACCGCAACTGCTCTTTAACTTTTGGGGCAAGTTTATAGGTTTCCTCAAGTGCATAGACAGCATAGTTATGATGCCTCCAAAACTTCCTGCAGTCTGGATGAATATTGTTGCAGCTGATCAGCAGTAGTCATTATGAGCTCTATGTCTATATATTCAGGCTTTTATGGCATGGTCAATTGCCGGCTTTCATATGAGCTTTCTATGACAGAGAAATTAAGCTTATAGGAGTACATATGCAACAATTAAATTAAACTTGACGTTAGTTTCTTTGTAAGATTTTTCTTAAATCATTTTTTCCATCGAATTGTTTGTGATTTTCATTCATTTACATGCCTTTTTTGTTTCAATTTCAGGTCGGTCTGGTTAACATGGTTAATGAGGCTACTGCTAACATCCCCGGATGGGAAGATGGTAGATAATTGCAGTATCTAAGCGCGAAGAAGTAATTCAACACATGTAGTCTCCATTAGATACCAAATACCCAAAGAAACCACACAAGAATGACAGGGTAACAGTTTGATATAGATATGAAAGCAGGAGAGTATGGAGTTTTGATGATTTAAATGTCTAAATGATACTCTTCCGTTAACAGACAGGACAAGTTTTCAACAGAAGCTCTGCTGCAGTTTGACTGTTCAAGCTTCTTCAGGGATTTTTTTTTTCTTTTTATTTACTCTTTTGTTTTTCTGGGGATTGAGTTTTATATAGTAGATCATTCTTGTTGGAACATTGATTACAAGCTGGACTTTTTTTTTGTGTGAGTATACAAGTAGGTTCTGGACTCTTTTTAAAGTAATGTACTCAACTACTGGCATTCAAAGCTGGATTGTGGTGCTGTGCATATTCTGGACTTTTACGAGCCGTTCGGATGATGGTCATGCGGTCGGATGCACCGGAAGTGCTTCTGGTCTACTCGATCGAACTATAAACAACTAGCATCATATGTTTGGTTTGCTCGTAGTTCTATAAAATTGCTGAGAAAACTGAACATGGAAAACTAAATCGAAAACATAATCTAACTTTTTATGTCTGTCTTGCAATTTATTTTTGTTTTTGCAAATTATTGAAAGTTTGGTAATGCCACTAGACTAGGTCGAGACATTATCATACACAACATCAAATAGAATTTTGCATATCAGCTTGTAAGCTGTAATTGGATAACTGAAAAATCTAATTTCCTGGCGTCATCACAAGAGAGAGTTTTCTGCTGTTTCTCACCATTCTGATTACCACGTCTCTATAACAATGCGAGGTGAAAAGCACTACCTTATTCCAATGTGACATCATACTCCCTTTGTGCTTCTGAAGTAGTGTTTGAAGAATTTAGCTGGGTTGGTGTTACTAGCTGAAATTATTTGCTTGGGGTAAAAAACATGGTTAGAATCTTTCTAATGCGGTAAGGGGGCGATAATTCTGCCCGAGTTGCCCGAATTCGAAACGCGCGGGCGTCGATTAAATTAGGGGACCAGATGTCCCATGCCTGGTTTGCTCGTTGGCGGTTATGCTTTCCTTCCACTTGTACCAAGGTAGCGTTGGGGTAATGTACCCATATGTGAAGGCAATGAGCCCAGTGGGATAAGCTCACGGGTCGGAGAAAACACACAAAATTTACGACATGTATCGAATATTTTCTGGTGGAAAGGAGGCCCAATGGGGATTGCTACGCTGGTAGTCCGATCCCCCCCCCCCCCCCTCCTCTTCAATTCATTTACTAAAAAATAAATAAATAAATAAATAAAATAAAGAGGGAAGGAGGAGAGAGAAGAAGGGAGGAGAAATCATGCTGGCTTACACCTAGTCTTTTTAGTTCTTTTTTTCAAGACCCTAAATTCTATGCTTCTGCCAGTTTAAAGCCTGGCTTGTCCAGCTCAAACCGGGTACAGCATTGACCCAGCTTGATGGTCTTCAAGCCAGGGTCCAGTGCCGAAACTAGGTAGGATTAGGACTTGCTACATCAATTGCTTACCATAGTAATGCATAATTTTTGTATGTGACTATATTTTGTGGTGATTTATCATATATAAGTGACAAGTAATCTTTTAATTTACTTTGAAGAGCATGGTTAAAAGTTTTGCCTGAAACGCCTAAACCGAAAATGAGAACTTTATTTTCGACCAAAATTAATAGGAAATTGGAGACAGTTTTGGATCTTTGCTAAAACTAACTTGGGGCCAAATTGATTGCGTATATGTATCCATGCTGATTTTTATCCTGTCTTCATTTCCTTCAATGTTGAAAGAGTCACCCCAAATTAAAACTCAGAATTTTTTGCAGATTGTCAAGACTTGGGAGCATTGAACATTAGAGGAAGGTTTTTGAAAAAGATTTGTCTATCCTACAATGCAAGTCTCGTAAACATTTAGATTGTCATATACTAAGTTGTTGTCAGAAAAAAAACATGGAACCTAATATGATTTTTATATATATATTTTGTTAAAAGATTTTTACTGTTTTAGTGCCAAACCATTTAATGGCACATCTAAATGCGAGAACAATATAATATACTCTAAAACTTGTCTTTTTTTCCCCTTATATCTTAGTTAATTTTTGGTGCTTTCTAATTTTTCCTAATTTTGATTGACAGGTTTTTAATAATTATCAAATTGCCTGAAATGGAGCTGAAACCATGAAAAGTTTGAAACTAACAAAATGAAACCTGTTCGGCCTGGGTGTCTGGGCCAGAACTGAGACTGAGAGTCTGAGACCGACTTTTACTTCTTGAAGTATTCTCGATGACTGATGATTTTCTTTGTTCTATCGTTTCAATCTGCTCTTCTTTCTTGATTTATGTCGCACCGAATCTTAATTTAAAATCTTCTTCCAGCAAGGTATGTTGAACAATAGAGTATCTGAAGCTTCAAATAAAACAGCTCCCACTTTGTTTCTTTTGAAACATTGTATGTGGGGGTAATGCAGGTGGAGCTGCAATCAAACTTCGTGTACTGAGGAGTGATGTTGAATCCCTGCTGATTGGAGAACTACATCATGCATTGACATTCTCCAAGACTATGGCATTTTCCCTCAGAAGCTGATGAAGAGTTTCTGGGGTCTAAATGAATTGCAGCATCATCTTTATTCAGCATTGTTTAGCTTCTGGAATCAAGCAAGCGTAAATACATTCCAGTTTTTATCTTTTTCTTTTGTTTCTCATGAAAACTTGCACTTAATGCAGTGGAGAAAGTGCTTCATGTCTGGTAAGCAAAGGTGGTTGTGTTCACCTCTCTTTAATTCAAAATTAAAACAAAAAACTGAAGAAAAGGTGCATGAACAATTTAAACTTATCTAGTCTTTTTTTTTCATTTAAATTTCCAATTCTGCTGCATGCCAGTATCTAGACTCATTCAGACTCGTTCTCTTTTTTATTCTGGAAAGGTGATGCCGACATATTTTTATCATACTGCTTGATGTCTCAAAGATTTATCAGTTTGTATCAACTTAAGATAACAGGGCTCAGATTTTCTTTATTTCATAAAAAGAAGTGGTGCAAACCGAGTCTTGGTGGAGAGCTCGGTGGAATGAAAACCTTGTTAATAGTCTGCTCCAGAAGTTCTTCATGGAGAGTAACAAGGGTGGAGGTGGAGTCGGAAAGGCAGTCGTGAAGACACATTAGACCTGATGTCTGTGAGTTGCATATTGAGAGATAACAGCCTAACTAAAACCATGATATAGATAAGCCCCCATGTAAACAGCTCAAATGTAAAAGTTTATCTGTTCTTTCTGAGAAGAAACAGTTTCTGTCATCATCAGGATGGATCAAATAATTAAGTACAAGGCATCTACTAACTCCAATACCCAGTCTTCCAATACAGCCTTCCATGATTTGCCTTGTTCATTATTTACATCTCTAAGTTATTGGCAGTTCTGATTTCCAAGCAAGACAAAATTGGAATACATTATAAGTAAGTATTCCCCCGTAATCTATTTTTCTCTTAAGCAATCCTATAATCTTACATCAAGAAGAAAAATAGTGGAGATAGTGGAACTTTTAAGGATTTCTATTCAAAGGAGGTGAGAAAAGAAAAAGAAGTAATATAAGGTATCACAGTACTGTCAGGCTGCTTGTGAGTCTTGGTCTTACTCATCTCGGGTGAAATTTCATCATCCATGGCCTTCCTTTTGTTGCTGTTATGGTTGCTGCCGGTGATACTGCTGTTCTGCAGCACCTGCTGCTGATGCAGCTCTTTATATTTCCCTTTCAGTATATGGGGTTTGAGCCTGTTCATATCTGATAGCTGTACTGGTTTGAGAAAGAATTCTTCTGCTCCTTCTTCCAAGCATCTGGCCACAAATAGTACACATCAGACCATTACTTCTTGGCACTAAAATAATTTAAGCAATTTACAAGTGGGTGTTTTAATTCCATCATTCTTCTGATCCCAGAAGGTCAGAAACATAGCAGCAGCTACAGGAAGTTTTTCAGAAGAATGAACAGCTTGGAAGAAGGGGCATTCTTTAAGAATTTGGCTACAGAAATTTCATAGGCATCTTTAAACTTTGAAGCCATCAAGACTATACGACAGTAGATTCCACAGCCACTTCTAGTTGATTTGGTTCTCGTTAGAATATTGGGTGACATAGAGAGAGGAAAAGAGCCCAGATTTATCTGACATAGAGATTTTCTCTTTATTCTATTTCCTCATCAGAAAAGTTAACTGGATTTGGAAGAGTATAAAATCTTGACAGATCCTTTAGCATCCAGCAAGCAAATTATTAACTTGAATAGGAAGGATGTTTTCACATACAAATAGTTCCTGCAGTTTGGGCCAAGAAAAGGGATTTTATAGGAGGGAGAAATCCCCATCTCTATATGAATCTATCCCTCTGTCAAAATCAGCATACAGCTAAAAAAGAGAAATTCTGTTATACTAAATCCTCCATGTTTTTGTTTATGTTTTTTTTTTTTCCGATTGCATCATACTAGAGATCATTAAATTTTTATGCAGACCATAACAATTAAATATTTTCGACAACAATAGCTCTTGAAAATATACCAAGAGAGTGCATAAATCATTTACAATTATCAAAGGAGTTATTATGCTCACCTGTGGATCCTGGAAGGCACATTCTCAGATGACATGATCACAACTGGGATGTCTTTTAGAGATGATGACTCCTAATTCAGCAATCAAATAATCCTCATAAGCCATTTTCATTGCAAGTAATATCAGAACTAGACTAAAAAAGTCCCTTAATATGAAAATAAATCAGCAACCAAAGACTGCTAATCTGAACAACAATGTCAGGTACCTTAATCTTCTTGAGAAGATCATAGCCAGTCATTTCAGGCATGCAGTAGTCTGTGATGATCAAATTTACTTCTGTATCCTGCGAACCAAAGCACCAAAACGAATTTAATTTATCATTCACTACACCATCCATCACCCAATTGTTAAAATATTAAAAAACAAAAGTAAAAGAGACATGAACAGGGCCTTAAATCATCATACATGCTGGTCAGAAGAAACAGAAGGTGAATTGGTCTGATCATCCTGCAGACCCAGAATTTGCAAAGCCTTGCTTCCAGAATCCACTGTGGTAACTGAAACAGAACAGAACATGAGGTTTATAAAGGAGACCAATACAGAGTACTTTTTTTTTTTCTTTTTTTTTGTGTTCTTTTTCTTCTTCAGAATACCTTGGTATGATGAGGTCTTGAGGAGCCTCTCAATCAACATTCTGTCAAGACGGCTGTCATCCACAGCTAAGACATGGAACTGAGTCTCTGCAGCAACAGCCATGGTGGCTGAGTACTCCTAAGAAGAACAAGAAGAGGGAGGGGTATGGAATAAGAGGAGGTGTGGGGTTGGGTTATTGGGGTGTTTTCTCTATATAATGGATTCCCTGGGAAAGGGAGGGAGGCAGATGTAACGAAGCCCCACCCAAATCCCACCACATGGAAAGCAAGATCCGACCAGATTTCCTCCATATCTTCCCTAAAATCCTCCTCAATTGACCCTTTAAAACTTTGAATTGGAGGGCAGGAAAGGGCCCCCCCCCAACCTTCTCTCTCTTTTCCCTGCTCCCTTGGCTGCCTGCGCTCTTCCTGTCCCTTTCCTTTGCAAGTCACCTCTCTTCCTTACTGACCACCCAAATCTGGTAAATTGTCCCCCAGACTTGACTTCAATCAAGTAATGCATACTTTTTTTTTTTACCTTTTTCATTTTGTCCATCATATGATTTAGATTTTTCACAGAAATGAATTGGATCTGGATCAAAGATTAATAACATGTCCAAATTGCATATTTAATCCTAGCAAACTGGACTCTCATGATCTAACCTGATCTAAATTAATAGCCTATAATTTGATCAAAATCTAATTCCAATCTAGGGGCCCCTCACACAAACCAAGGCCCAATCAAGGCCGGTTTGAGTGAGTCTTTTTTTTTAGTGATTTTTTTTATAAATATCCTCTTAAATATTAAATTTTGCATGAATATTCTTTCAGAATTAATATTTATATATATATTCTCATAAAATATTTATTTTACTATTTTATTTTTATTTTTTTAATGTATCCACATCATCTAATGCCATTAAAAAAATTAACGGTTTCAAAATAAAATGACTAAAATATTCTCAATCGCGAGAAAGAACAAAAAAATAATTTCAAAATTCTATTTTATTTTTAATTAAAATAAATATGATTTTTATTAATAATATTAGAAGAATCTTTGTATTAGAGATATTTGTAAAAAATAGAGTTTTACAAAGATACCAAAATAAATATAAATTTTTTTAAAAAAAAGATCCATGCAAATTGAAATTTTTAGGGTGATATTCATGAAAAAAAAAACTTTTTTTTTTCCTCTTTCGATTTTTCAGTGCGGTAACATGTTAAGATGTGGATGTCTGAGGGCCAGTGAAAACTATTTGTGAGTTTTCACCCCCAAAAAAAAAAAAAACTATTTGTGAGCTGGGGCGGGGAGTCGGGATAGGAGGCCCGGCCGGATGGAGGCAAAAGTGGTGGGGGCCACCCAAATCCGGGCTCGAGATTCTCTGACGTCGGCTCCGTCCCTTTCGTTTCCAACTTGAGCGAAAATAAGATCGTATCTGGGTGATTTGGGGGTGCAATTTCGTGCGATTTCCTCCGGATCCCGTTTCCTCTTTCTTTCGCTCTCCTTCGCTGTCCCTCCCGTCCAACTGATTAAATTTTGACAAGATCCAAGTCCTGACTCCTCAACCGATTCATTGCTCCATACGATCTGGAATACTGTGGTGTCAGCCATTCACACGTGAGAAGAAAAGTATGGATAAATATAATGATGCAAAATATATTTTTTTTCTTGATCATTTTAAACAAGAATCGAGTAACGTAAATGTAGCTTTTGTTTAAGAAAACAGTAATATAATTTTGTTGATATGAGGGACATGCAGTGCAAGATGTGTTTCATGAATTGACACGACTACATCAAAGCATGATATAAATTCCAGGGCCACAAATAAAATCTCGATTAAATATTTGTTATAGCAAGAGAGATTTTTAGAGAGACAAAAAAAAAAAAAAAAGAGAGAGCATTGGATTGGCTCTTGTTGGGGTTGAAATTTGGCTTGAGGATGACCACGCTAGAGGAAGCCAAGAAGATGCCGATCGGGACAGAAAAGGAGGGCCACCTCCTACGCTCCGGGGTACTTGCACAAAGTCTTGGCTGAAGATTCTGGCGAAGACCCTCTAATGGCTAGGTTAGAGTTGATCCGGCATTTTTTGAAGAAAAAAAAAAGTCTCCGAGTGTTTTTTATATGGCTTATTTATAGTCTTCACAAGGATGCCCAGGTGGCTGAGGTATGGTCCATCCTCATCACAGGAGGAGATGGTCTTACTCAGGTGGCGTGTGGCCAAGACCAGGGCTCACTTGAGGCACACGGTTTGGGCAATCCTTGTGCATGGCATGGTGTTGGCTGGTGTGGCAGGGTATGGCTCTTGGCAGATGTAGCAGGATATGGCTCTTAACAGCAAGCATGGCTGGGGCAGCAAGGCATAATCCTTAGTTGGTATGGCCAGCAAGCAATGATTCATGGAAAGGGGCTGGCTAGGCTAGGATTTTCGGCCACATGTGCAGGTGTAGGCATGCACGTGGGTGTAGCTGCGAACGAGAACGGGCAGGCTTAGAGGTCACGGCATGTGCTTAGCGAGGTCGGCTCGGCCTTCGGCGGAGCTGAGGTCGGCTTGGCCTTTGATCGAGGTTGACTCAGCCTTCGGCGGAGTTCGAGGTCAATCTAGCTCTCAGCAGGACTGAGGTCTGGCCTGCTCGGCTCTCTAAGGTCTGTTCGGCAGAAATTGGGTTGTTCCACGCTAGTGCAGGACGATCCATTTTGCCTCCCATCAGCTCTTTTATGGGGGCTAGCCATATGTTTAATAGGCGCGAATAGATTTGAATATTTGTTATTTTTAGATAATTATAAAAATATTAGACAGCTATTTTCTTCACCCGGTATTATAAACCTAAAAATATTATTTTAGCTTTTAAATATTAAAATAATTGATGCATAATTATGTTATATTATAAAATAATAGATAATCATAAAAAATATAATTATAGATATTTTAAACCTTATCTCCTATCTGACCTCTTCTTAAAACTAATATAACATAAAATAAAATAATAAGCAACGGGTATTGGGTAAATAATTGCTGTATAATAAGCTTTCATGCCCACTTAAAAGGGGAAGGGGGGGCAAAAAAAAATAGTCTGACCACCAAATTGGCGGATCGGATCCTATATTTTTAGTCCCAATTATCGCTACTTTGCGTAGCGTGGGAATGGAAATTATATTCTTGCCTTTATGGCAACATCAGCCCTCAGATTAGGAAAAGTTTAGTTCCCTCTTTCTTGCGGAGAAGACCGAATCTGTCATGCCGGCTCTCTTAAATTTGGAATGGGCCCCACGAGGTCATTGGAGTGGGTTCCACCCCTTCCCGCCATGATGGTCGTTGACCGGAGGTGTCCTCACCCAATGTATGGGTCACCTTTCTACCAAAAAAAAAAAAAAAAAACCTTGTTCACTTTTTTTTTGCTATAATAATAATAATAATAATAACAAAAAAAAGGTGAGGCCATACCACAAGCTAAAGTATAAAAGCAGTCCGTGAGTCAGCTGAAACTTTTTTTGAGTGGTCTCAATCTAGCGTGCAGTATTTTTTGCTTAGGTCGTCTAGTGTGCAGTATTCATCCTCAAGGATGGAAAAATTTTACTCTGAATAATTTAAAAAAAAATAAAAATTTTGAATTAATTTTTGGTGCAGACACTAATATCGGACTCCTAGTACACAAGCCATGTTCATCCCAGAAGAATGGTCCGGTCTCTTTCTTTATGGCTGAATTGATTTTATATTATTTTATTTTATTTTATGTTGATTAGACTTGTTTGCGTATTATCGTTTTAGAATTTTTATAAAATTGTTTTTTTTATAAGTCTTTTTATCATTCTGTGATTCTATATATGGATCCATGCACTTGATTAGAGTTAATGGATGATTGAATAAAATATTTTCTTTGTCTTTTTTTTTTCCTCCTCCTACTCTTCTCTTCTTGCTTTTCTTTTCCGCTCCTCCTGATGTGCATCGGTTTTCTAATCAAATAAAGGAGGGGGTTTTGACAAGATAACTAGAATAAACAAGTTAAAGAAAATTTGTTCCACCTTAAATCCAAAACAAACATACATGCGAGAAAAGATAGAAATAAGGCCTAGAATAAGCTCAGTCTTGCCGAGTATCAAAAGGAAGAATGAGCTATTTATTTTGAAACAAATATTCAAAAGCGAACCAAGTGAAATTTATTTATGGAATGATCCCCTTTTTTGCTCCTCTGTTTCAGAGATTAGTTTGGAGTTGAGATTAAAAGCGAGATCAGGCTTTTTTTATCCTGCCTTATCATTGGATAGATGTCAAAAGAGACGGAAAAAAAAAAATATCAAATAATTTTCTCCAGCCGGGAATAACTAGAGATCAACGATTCATAAGGTATCATAGGACTTGAGCTATCTCTATCAAAGTTTGCTCTCTCGGAGGGACACACAAGCATAGTGCTTATTCATAAAATCTTGCCTTGCCACCCTCCTTTCTCCAATTCGAGCTCAAACTTTCCAGCCAAATAAATCTTATTTTCATCCTATTGAGCCAAATAGCTCAAAATCTCAGCAAAATCAGACGAGCTTTCCTTTTCGGATTTGGATTTATCTAGGGTGCAGCCTATTGCCACCGGTACTTGCTCCTCAACCTCATATTTTAGCATAAAATTTTAGTTGAATCATATCTACTGCTGAGCTGGTGGACAAGTTCAATCGCGAAGCAACACACACAAATATGTATGGATTACGTTCATTTTCTTTTTTTTTTGTTTTTTTTTTTTTTGCATATTGCTTCATGATTGGAATGATCCATCAGCTTAGGATGGATATGATCCAACTAATAATTTCTGGGCGAATCTTATAGGCTAAGTGGATCCCACTTTGTTACTGCACAACGTGAAGAACATGCCATCTTGTCTTGCTCTTAGTTAATCATCGCATGTATCAGTTTGGGCCCTGGAGATTTTGAGGAGCCAAACGACAAAGGAGACCAAGACATCTGAGGATATGAGAAGATCCTTCTGGCCCCCTAAGCGTGAATCTGTACCAGCCGCCGGATCCTCAAACATTCATCTTTTTGTCGCACTCTTCAATGTCTTCATGCATCAATGAACATTCTTCTTCTTAAATAAATAAATAAATGTTGCTGTACGAAGAATTTATTCATCTGACCCCCCTAAAACCAGATATTGTTGTTGAGAATTAGAAGATTTGAAAAGGGTCAAATAAAAAGGAGGGGGGGGGGGGGGGGGGGTGTAGATTCTTAACAATCTAGATTTGGATAAATATCATAAAGGTAGGTCTCTCTTTCTTTGAGAAAAATAGCTCTAAGTTTCTTTTTTTTAAATACAAAATAAACTTTCTCTCGAAAAAAATCCTCCTTCCTTTTTTTTTAAAAAAAATAAAGTAATAATTATCTGCAGGAGATTTCAGTATCTTCCATATGTGATACATTGACCACTATAAATCGATAATCTCAAGGTATTTTTTTATGGTAGATCATTGAGATTTCAGTATCTTGTAGAGCATCGATCGAGATTTTATTTAGCTTCTGTCTCAGCCACAAACATCTGCGATCGTGATTCATCTTATGCCTGTCTCAATCACCCACTGAAATGATTGTGTCATGGTTTGTATCATGATCAAATGCCACCAACCACAATCCTCCATATTGCTAGGCTTGTAGGAGGGAGCACCTCAGATTCTGAAGCTGAGTCTTGTATGCAAAAATTAAAAAAAAAAAAGCTTTTAGTGGTCCTTATTTATGCATCATAGGCAAAAGATCGCACCATGTAGTAAAATATTTGGAGGCTACATCTACTTTGAGTCCTAATCTACATTTTCTGATTGCACTGTTAAAGTCATAATTATGCTAGTAGTGCTACTTTTCAAATTAGATGCCCAGTTTTGCTTGAAAAGCCTTGGTAAACCACACTGTTACACTGTAAACGGATAGAATGCGCAACAGCTCTATATTGGTAGGTGCTGCATCAAATTTCAAAGCCACACCAATTGCATATGAAGCTTTCCGAGAACTTGCAATTGCATACAAAAGTTAAAAACTCAAGTTCCAAACCATGTAAGAATATAACAAATAATTTTAATGAACCAAATTTTGTGAAAAGTTGTTAATGAAACTGATCTGAAAAATCCATATTTGTTTGTCTGAATTCGGCACAGGCCAGTAGTATTTGTGTCGAAGAAACCTTTGATTATAAATTGGAACCATGCAGAAATAAGAATAATAAAGCTCTTTGCACTTTTCTATAGTACGCATACTTCGATAATATCTTCTTTTTGAGAGTAAAGCACACTCTAATATATGATTTGTACTTTTAGTTGTTTTCTTTCTACATATTAAGAATGCTTCCAGAAGGCTAATATGAATCCTTTACTTCATAACCTAATTCAAAGTCAAAGTCAATACCATAGTTAAAATAGGATCACTTATAAATATTATTTCCAGATCATCCTAGTACTGTGAAAAATATCAAACAGCAGTTGGCTCTTGAAAAGTAGGCATGGGAACTTACAATGCAGTGAGTAGCTCAAAGCTAACGGGCAAAAGCATGGAAGGCAGCATTAACATAACAAACTATTGAAGCAAAAATATTTAACAGCACATAGACACTAAAATATTAAGAGAAACAGAAATACGTCCAAGTTCAACATGAACACAAAAAACACAGCACCAGAAAGCAGTTCACTGTCTCAAGACCAGCAGCTCATACCCAAAGGAAAGCAGCCCATGTTTCCACAATACTTATAAACTAGAAGAAGACCACTAGGCATAAAGGGTAGAAACACATGCAGAGGCACCATGTTCAATCCCCTATTAAAGCAAGGAGAAAGCTCTTATAGTCTCCTGAAGTCACTTTGGCTACTGCATGTCCAAGAGCAGCATTGGTTCTCTTATGAAACATCTCTTTGATCTCCTTCAGGTCCTTCTCCGCATGCATGACAATCACGCGAGTTAAAGCATCTTCGTCAGCTCCTGAGTCGACTCCATGACGTAGAACCTAAAATCATAAATATCTAGATAATTAAGAACAACAGAGCAAGGATTATTCAGTGAAGTTGGTAAAGATGAAAAATCCCTCCTGTTATCATAGTTATTCACCTTCGCAAAATACTTCTTAGGAGAGGTGATGCAGCGGATCGCTATGCGTAGTGCCAAAGCAAATTCATTCGGAGACTCACCAGCCAAAGCCTTATCGTTGTATATAAAAGAAATATATTATTATTATTGTAAAAAAAATGTAAACTGGGATTGGCTAATTGAACGAAGGATTTTGTACTAAAGTACTAGATTAGATAATTAGCTTACCTTGGTGATAGAGCCATACTCATCCTTGTAACAATTAAAGGTGGCATTAAGTTGTGCCTTGCTTCTAGTACTCAAAATTCTGATTACTTCATCATCATTAAAGATCTTCTGTTCAATAACATCATGAAGAATCTTGGCTTCTGATTTAGCTAAACCTGTATTTGTCTCCTCACCATCATACCGGTACGTGCTCACCAGTGCAACCAAGAGCTGCAAATTGATCATGAACCACAAAAACATGAGAGACTTCGTAACATAAAAATAATATGAATATGCTATGATTTTTAAGAGCATGCCTTCCGAAAGTCTCCAATTGTGTTTGAAGCAACATCTTCTTCCAAGGAGTGTTTGTAGCGAGCATGATAGGCCTGTTTCACTGCCAGAAGCTCCTTGGGGGAATTCACACATGCAATTTCTATGATCACTTGGTAATCCACATTCTTCTTCAAGGCCACATTAGCCATAATAGCCTCTCTCTCAACTGGGTCAAATATCCAACGGTAGACTGCTCTCTGCAATAGAAAATTTCAATGTACTACATCTAATAAAAATGTATCTTTAAGGCCATAGTGCATACGATGTCATATTATATAAACAGGACAGAGATAAGATATTAAGGTGGATACCTCAAAGTGTCCACTGAGTTCTGATTCAAGTCGCGTGATGAGATTCTCCTTGTAAAGTTCTTCATAGGCCAACCTAATTTGTTCTCTCTGAGCTGCATCTCTATGTGCTAATATGGCAATAACTGCCTTCTCATCAGTCCCCCATCCTAGTACAACAAATTAAAACTCCTTTCGTTGGGATTTAAGCATATGATAATTTTTCTTTTAAAAAAATTATAGATGATAAGAAAGAGCTCTATTAATTTGCTTCCAGTTGATCATATATTCAATTTATGTCTCATGACTCATAAGTTATAGTGACCAAAACAGATGTACCTAATTTGATTGTAATGAAAAGAAAAAATAACCTTTAGTACCTTATTCTCTGATATTTCTCTCTTGTACCTCGAGTGTACACCTGCTTTATCTCTGAATGGCTGAAAAATAAGTTGAATAATTGAGTGCATTCCAGGTTGCTTGCAATTATTAGTCCTACAAACTTTAGCTTTAGGTCCCAATGGAGTACTACCATTAATAATTAATAAAGGGTTTAAATGACCTGTATTCTTGTGAATTAAAATATTTGTTATCCCACTTGTGCAGTTCACAACATCCTTGATGATGCCACTAGAGATCATTGTAAGTTACCTACTCTGCATTGCTACCGATCGAGCATTTAAACGTCAAGGCTGATCGGTATTGCATTCTCAGAATTGGCGGATGGTTCACTGATAATTGTGGGTTCCAATTAAGTTCTAGTGGTGAAGAGTACATTGCATGGTCTATCAGAATAGTTGAAGTATCTGCCATCTACTTTGGCAGTGGACCAGTTTCATGGCCTTTCAAATGAAGTCTCCTTAACATTGTGTATGGAGGGGCACGGTTCTCATGTTAATAGTAATAGGTCAAACTAACTACAATATCATAACCATGCATATATATATATGCTTGTAGTGACCAACAGAAACACCCATGGAAGCAGGCTGGGTCCAACTCTTGTTGGAAGATCTAAACATCTAATGCAAGACATGATGCACAGCATGCCATGAACACATCATATAATTTCTTTTGTGCAATATGTGGCCCAAACGAATGGTCCAGGCTACTCTGTGAGCAGAACAAGGATCTGCCTCAAGAAAAACTAGGCTATCCCTGAACCAAACTGGATCCAAAACATGTAAGCTTGAATTATTTTAAGCCAACCATGAATTTGCCATAAAAAAGAATCTTGGCCTAAAGGTCATCTTAGTGAGGTTACTGATGAGTGGTGACTGATCAGTATACCTGAAGGTATGCACAGAGATTTTTATGTAGGTGTCCACAACTATAGTTGTTATAGGTTCAAGGAAAGAGAGGTAGCACAAGTGAGCTAGTGAAAACTGTATTGGAGAAAGAATAATATTGTGCTCTCATCCAACCTAAGAACTTCCCTTCTTTTTGAAAAGAAACACAGAAACTGTGTCAGGCTATTGCAATTAGCCAACATATGGCATTCCTTTCTGAAAGGAGAGAGTTTCGATATTTAGTATTTACTTTCTTGATTTTTTTTTTTGTGAAAAATAATTGTAGATCTGATCTAATGGTTGGAAACAATGATTTCAAAACTTGAAGTCACCATATCGATGGATGGCGGATAGCAAGATGAATAAACTGAGATTTTGGTTTATATCGGTTAAGATGGTGTGTTGGAAGAAATATAGATTGTAGGGGGAAAATAGCTTTGAAAATTTTTGCACCTTTGCTTCTCACACACACACAAAAAAAAACCGAAAAAAGAAAAAAAAATCCATTTCATGTTAGTCTAATTAGCATGTCCTCATAATTGTTCATGTCGGAGAGCTGATACCTACAATCTAAATTGTATCATGGGGTTAATAGATGATGAAAAAAAATATCACATTCTATTATGTGATTATGCCTTGATGAACTCACATGAAAAGATATATCAGAGGCTGTTTAGTTTGGCACCCAGGAACTAATCATCCAGCCACATAACATTCATTTTAAGTATTGGTGCTTGTGACATCATATCGCATCATAGATATGTTGCAAGAAAAAAATGGAGTAGGTCGGACCAAAAGCAAATCCGACATTTTATAGTCCAAGCCGTCAATTCATCACGCCATGGGACATATGAATGCATGCACCTCCATATTTTTGTACATCCAAAGACCCAATGGATGGGCATGGATGCATGTTAGCATAATGGCATGTCCAGAAAGCATTCTTGATACCAAGGTTTTAAATTCCATGGAACGGAGGTGTCCTAATTTCTCAATAGAATGGGATGTCCCGTTGTTCGCCCTATTCCGCAAAGCGGTCTGGTCATGCATCCATTCTTTAATTTTTTTCTTTCTTTTTTACCTTTCTTTTTTTCCTTTCCTTTTTGAATCCCTTCCTTAATTTCTTTTTTCCTTTTTCTTCCTTTTTGTCTTTCCTTTTGTTTTCCTTCTTGCTTTTCTTTCTTGCCTTTTCTTCTTACCTTTGTTTCTTTCTTTCCTTTTTTTTCTTATTCTTTCCTTTCATTATTTTTCTTTTCTTTATATTTTCTTTTTTGTTTCTTTACTCTTTTCTTCTTCTTCTCTCCCCAACAGAAATGAGTGTTGGAGTCCCAATCCCATCCCGGTCCCATTTACTCACAGGGAAGGGATGGCCTGGAACTTAAAGCCTTTCTTGATACCATGAAGAAAATATTAACCTCATCACAAAAAAAAAGGAAAAACAGAAAAAGAAAAGAAAACTCAGGCTGCATAAAGAGACAAAGCCAATTTCTTTTTATCCTAGAAGAAGTCTTGGACTGAGATATTAGTTTGTAACGATATGAATAGGGGCCAATATCATATCAACGAATTGGCAGATTTTTCTTTTTTTCCTTTCAACGACTCTAAATAAAATTTCAGTTATCGAATATTAAAGTTAATGTCTTCATAAAGTTAATCTATTTTGGCCAAGATAAACTAACATCCCACTTCATCTTGGCATCAGCCACCCACCTTCGTAGTCAGGAATATCAGATTTAAAAATCCATAATACTTCTAGACATGGAAATGTGGATATCCCCGATCTGCGATCCATTCCTCTCCACCCCTTCGGGCATACTGAGCTTTATCAAGGTAGGGATATCAGCGACCAAAAAGATGTCCTATCCATCCTATCCATTAGCTTCTCCCAGAACTTCTTAGATAGAATAACACCAAACTAAGATGATAGAAGAATGAGAAGAGAAGAATGAGGAATGAAGCGAGAAGTAATACCCTGGAAGGCCTTCCTAAGCTTCTCGGCATCTTCAGCTGGAGAAGGGATGGGGTCTGGAACCGTAAGCGTAGCCATCTCTCTTTGTTCTTCTCAACAGCAACTCAAAGACTTGGACAGGGAACAAAATGAAAGATGAGAGCTTGGTAGTGCTGCAAGGTAGGGAAGAACCCTTTATATAATGCTGAATTCTTATTTATTTTATTTTATCTCTTTGATGAAACCGACGGTACTCCAATGTAACGCCCGTTGGTTTCTCAGGTCTTCAAAGGAGAGATTGAATGCTTCCATTTAGTAACAGCCAGGTGGACGCCTCCCTCTTTCATAACGTTCTACTTGGTTACGTTACGTTCTTCCACCCGTTTTTGTCTTTCCTGTTTTGTTTGCTGGTGCTGCCTACTTTTTTTGTTGATCTCGGATGGAATGAAATTTTACATCAGACTCTTGCGCTAGTTCATGCGTTGGAACACCAGTTTCATGAGACGCTTCAAGGAAATACTCGTGATACAACTGAACTCGTGATAAATGTTATCCTTTGTGAACTAACTGGTATCATGCTGATGAAAGATTTGTTAAACATTAATTGTCTCATAAGTGTGTAAAATGGGTACCTCTACTAGCAGTTGAAAAAAAAGAGTAAGCCTTTATGTATGCATTTAATTCTTGTATACTTTACTTTGAAATTAAGACTTGGAACAAGAATGGTTCCTCCATGGTGCACGCATGGCATCGCGGACAATATACATGGTATCATAGAGTGCTGGGCAACCATAAATGGCTACCACCAGAAGATGGACAGCTATCAAACCAAGCAGTCCACAAACATTGTATACATTATTTGATGGTTGTCCATTTTCTTATGATGTCCATTCAGGGATGCATAAAATTTTGTGGTGTAACCGCACACTGCAGAGAACCCGGTTATATATCAAACAAATAGTTCATGAAATATGCATCTTTCATGAGCATAGTGCCAGCCCGCCATCATCAAAAACACTTTAAATTATCTTTTACAACATATTAGTCTTCTGTCTTTCATTAGCATGATATCAAGCTGGCTCCATAAAAAACAGAGACCTAAATCTTGTTATTACATTTTGTGAACCTAGCTGATACATGCCGATGCAAGATCAACTAACCTATGGGATGGTCTTATGAAGTGGTCCTTCTAATGTTGCTCAATTGAGAAAAGTAAAAATATTGTACTCTAAACTTTACATGTGCATTCTATTAGTATAGCATATTTTTCATGTCTTGGTAATTAAAAGAACAAACCACTTTATGAGATGAGTCTCATAGGACAGCTCGCAAGGGGGGCATGTATTTTCCATTAGCGTAAATTGTAAAAAGATATTTAAGTATCACCTTTTACAAACCTAATTGATGTCATATTGATGAAAAATCCATGACATATAAACTATCCTATGGGTTGTTCTCATAAGGTGGTTCTTTCAGTATTACTTGGGTGTGAAAACTAAAAGCAATTAATTTAATTTAGCTTTTATATATCTGTACTCAATTTATATAAACTATCTTTCACAAATGAGTGGAAGAGAGGGGCATGTGTCTTTTATATGTAACTTTCTTTCCATCCTAGTTTTAGTTTGACATCCTATGAGTCTCATCCAAGATGAAAAAGATAAACAATGACAAGGTTTATGAGGCAAACAAGTAAAAGATGCCAGAGATCCAACACAGGATGTTGAGGCTCATATCACCCTAGACCTCATCCCAAGCCAGCCCATCCCACAACCACACTGATAAGATTACATTAAGAAGAGGTGGTGGTTGTGGAAGGATGTAATTTTAAACCTCTAGTTAGTATGAACCCGTAGAAGATAGACTTTTTCAGCTTACCTAACACAAATCCATCTCAAATCCCGTTGTCGTCACCAAATGTAAGCATCATTGGTGAAATCAGTCAACAACATATCTTTTGCCTAAATCGCAGCCAAAAATAATACTTCTAACTCGCACTGCTAAATTGATTGGCGCTCTCCGTCCCTCCCGGCGCAGGGAAAGGAGCAACGAAGGTAATGCCAACCACCTCGCACACCAAACAACCACTCCACCAGAACCTTCAAAGAGCACCGGACATGACTTGCATATTTTATATTGATGAAGTGGCCATTGCTTGCATTATAGAGCTGACTTGTAGAATATTATAATTTTAAATAATCTCAAGCTTATGAAACTTGTTCCAATGATCATGTCTCTGTGCTTAACAATCAGATATTCTGGATATCATATTTGGAGGGTAAATTTTTAAAAATATCTAGACCCTGGTAATTATAATGCTTACGCTCGTATAGTCTATCAATGTTTCCACTCAAATGCACATGCCCAACTTGAGTTAAAATAATACGACCGGACCTTTTCTTTAGTAAAAAAATAAAGATATACAAAAAAGGAGTAGAAAGAAGCACAAAAAAATTAAGCCAAGGAGAAAGACTGCAGAGATAGAGTTTCACAATATCTGATTGTTGAACTTTAGACTTTAGAGTCTCCCATACAGCTCCAATCTTCAAAGAGGTGCAGAGTTTATATAGCAATGGCTTCAACTGGTCCTTCTTTCTGTTAAAAAAACAGAAAAAATCTATTATTTCTGTCCTTCCACCGTGATGGCAAGTACAACTTTGTCCCAGCCTCCCAGGTAGCTCTATTATTCCTTTACCTTTCTTCAGAGTGACCAAAGAGAAACGTAGGAGGATAACCTCTGAACTTAATTCTTCCCTTCATTTTTTCCTCCATATCGGCTTAACGAACATTGCAAAAATATATAATTGACCCACATTCACACCCATCGGATGTAAGCCGCCATTAAAACCAAATATATATATATATATAATTGACGGTATCTATTTGTTGTCACAAAATAAATAAATAAATGAATAAAAGCAACAATCTGAGCTGACATGCCACCCCTTCTTCGCAAGCACCTCCACTGTGTGAAGTCTAATCCTAATGACAAGCCACAAAGATTCTCATTTTCTCGGACGCTATAGTGTTCCAAAAACAAAAATAAGGAGAAAAAAAGGGTTAAAGCGGGCACTTAACTCCCCTCCTGTTAAAGAAAGAATAAAATAATTGAACAGTAAATCTTTGATCGGAAGATTCAGAACTAAGCTTCCATCCTGGGAGTTCTGGTTTCCTTCCAGACTTAACCAAGTTCAATAGACTAAATAGATTTTCCGTTCTCCATTCTCTTCAAAAGGATCGTGGTCTCCTGAGTTACAAGCGAGGAACTGTTCCTCCTATTCTTGAATTCTGAGATAGCCACATGTTGCTTGAGAGATGCTTAGTACAACTTGAAATGAGCTGCTAAGAGAGAGGTTATCCAACTGCACGAGTTCCTTCCAGAAAATGTATGCTCCTAACTTTCCCAAAATGGCTGAAGAACATCACAGATTTCTTAAAGGCGAGAATGATCCAGAGCTTTTACTTCCTTTGTTTCCAAACTTTCCCCTTCGGTAGTATGCATCATGCATTATTTTTTGCTATAGAGATTCTTTCTGCAAGCAAAAGTTTCAATCCCATGTCGCCAAAAGGATACTATTGAATTCCTCACAAGTACTCCGCACCTAATTCACCTCATGAATTAGCTTTGCAAACATTTTCCTGATTTACCAAGCGTGGGAAATCACGAACAGCAGTAGTACCCTTCCTAAGAAAAGCCTTTCTAAGTAAATGGTCAATATGACCAAACAATTTTGTTTTGATGGTTTATGACCAAACAATTAAATGGCCAATACGTATACATTATGACTGCAACATGACATTACAAAGCAGTTACAGCTCCAGTACTGCTTCGGCAGAGCAGCAAGTCTACCTATTTCACCATGACAATGAGAGAGTACTTGTAAAATGGCTCCATTGAGTCCCATGATAGTTATAGAACCAACTCCTATCTAGAGAGGGATTCCAAACCTAACAGGAAGGCCGTGATGATATTTCATGCTGAATTACAATGTATGTGGGCATCATCAAATTGAGATCATTGTCCTCTCATTCCTATTATTCGTTCTACAACAATCACAGGTCATTTTTCCACTATAATATTTAAACTAAACTGATAGATATATTGTCAATCTATAAGATGCAGTACATATTCCTCACTCTCTTCAAAGTTGCACAGATTAGAATGGTGAAAATATTGATGTTAGAGAATTACAAGGGACTTCTAGACCTACTTCTTGCATCACCATCAAAAGCCAAGTCCCCTAATTTCAGGTATACAATCCAATACATCTAACCCTGAAACCAAAGCACCATATGTAAGCTCATGCTTATTGATAGTTTATTCAGGGGGCAACTTAAATAGATCATCACTCAGCAAATGCAGCAAATACCATGCAAGGAAAAGCTGAACTATCAATGTAGCATAGAAATTAGGAATAACTGTCTCAAAAACACCAACCAACCTCTGAATTTAACGTAGTGCTCACGGATTAAGAGACCAGAACCCCCTTGATAGAGCAAAGACCAAATAGCTAACAGTTGACAGTTGAAGCTCAGTATGGTATGGTTTCTTCTGCAACCCACCTACTCTCGTCTATTCCCAGGAAGCAGTGATTTCTGATGTGCCATTCCTGATCATAGCCCTAAACAAAACTCAATCAAATCGAAGCAGGAAAATATAGTTAAATGAAAGGCTGATTGGTTAAGCCAAACAAAATCAACTACTCGAACCAGCCAGTCATAGTTAAAGAGATGAGCAGATCATGTTTGCAGCCAAACTTCATGCCAAACCTTGTTACACTGTCCCGGTAGTCATACAACTGGTGTACAAAAATGTCGCACTGAATTTGCAGTCAGTGTCACAACACAATAATATACAAAATGTAAAGCTTGGAAAGGCAATCTCAGAGACCCCCACGTTTTGATTTCAAAGATTAAGCCTAAGAATTGTGAAAGGAAGTCCAAACTCAATTCAAGGAAAAAGATGTTGCCAACATAGGACTGCTTAAATAGTACTGCATCTATTGCAAGCCCAGTCAGCAAGGTCAAACATTCATGTAAACAACTGAAAGCTATTATGCAACCACCCCATAGGACAGAACAAATAGGCTTGAGATACACGGACAAAAACATCAAATAAAGACAATGTCCTGGAAACATGCTTGTGGCTTTTGATCGGCATAAAATGATGGGAAATTGGTAAGAAATTGATAAGACAAACCTTTCGCCAATAATTCCGGAACCCTTTCACCTTTGAAGTATGTCTGATTGGATGCTCTGACACTCAATTCATGTAAAATAGTGAATATTCTTCGGCCTTAAATCCCTTCTTTGTGCAGAAAAGAACAGACATTATGGTCTCCAAAGGCAACACAGTTTATTCAGAACTTCGGGATGTTTTGCCTTGAGGGCTTTCCGTGGTAGCCTTCACAGCAGACATGAAGCCCAACATCTTGTTGAGTGCACTTACATAGGCCCGGACGCTCGAAACAACAATATCCATTGCTGCACCACTTCCACTGGGGAAAAGGAAAGATGTTTTTTTCAGAAAGGAAGATGAGAAAGCAAGCATACAGTGGATAGTTTCTAGAATAATATACACACGTACA
Source organism: Phoenix dactylifera (assembly GCF_051530095.1). Classification (NCBI taxonomy): domain Eukaryota; kingdom Viridiplantae; phylum Streptophyta; class Magnoliopsida; order Arecales; family Arecaceae; genus Phoenix; species Phoenix dactylifera. The sequence goes on from NC_143203.1 coordinate 22,666,666, forward strand.
CACACATGCATGCACGTGCACAGAGAGAGAGAGAGAGAGAGAGAGACCTGAAAGTACGGCGGACAGATTCTCCAGTTAAGGCATGCATAGCCATAGAGTTGTTATCTCCTCCTATGACCACTCTTGTGGTGGCAATTGCATCAATGCCTTCAGTGACTGAATTCATGGCATACTCTCGAAGAACTGCTGGTACCTGCAGGTGTTAACATAGTGTCCCAAAGTTGGCTAGGCACCAATCAGAATTAATTCCATTGTCTAGTTCTAGAAAATCCTAGAATCACATATAGAACCAACATATGTCATGAAGAACTAACTGCAAATTTCATAAAAAATAATAAATTACACAGAGTTAGCCTGGGATACTTTATGGTTACTAATAAGCATAAAACCTGGTACTCATGTTTAGAAAGAATTATATTTAAAAAATAAAAAACTTATAATTAGTTTTCTCAATGCAGTGGGGAGGCCCTCCTTTATCCCTTCCGTAAGGCTATGCACAAAGCTCTGGTACTAGAGATGGTCTGGGTAAGGCTCTGTGGAATCTTCCAGTGTCTCGAAGGTTAGGGTGCATATCTGGCTAGTGATTAGAAATCATAGTTACATGGGGAAGTCCTGGCCAAGAAACATTGTCATTGAGCAATCAGTTGTGCATTTTGCAGATCTATCACTGAAACAGAAGACCACGATTTCCTATACTGTTCATTTGTTAGAAGTTTTTGGCAGCCACTTCACATTAACCTTGGTATAGAAGAGAGACCAGCAATGGTCTTTTCCTATCGATAAGGAAGCATGTCTTGGCAAAGATATGTAGTGCTTGGACTATTCAGCTACGGCAGTGCAGTGTGGAGTTTGTCGGCAAGGAATGCAAGGAGTTTCCTAGGTAAAAATGCCTCGATATGGGTGGGCCTTCAGGCCATCCTGTTTTCCTTCAATGACCGGAGGAAACTGGGTAATTCCTGACATAGAGTAAGGTTTGCTCAATGTTTGGGAAAGGTGGATAGTCTGCCATTGCATGTGTAATTGTCTGGGTTAACCTGTTGTTTCATTGCTGGGCTTGGTCCCTTTATCAACATTTTTCATTGTTGATTTTTGTTGAACAAATCTAGGGGTTTTCACCCTCCTTTTCTCTTCAAATAAAAAAACATGGATAGTTTCTCAAGGTGCATTCTTTTTTCTTTTCCTAATTCCTTGATACGGTCAAGAATAGAAAAGAAATGCAAATCACCATCGCCCTTTATTCGTGTTCATATCATTATCTATTGTAAGAGATTTCAATTTCATTTCCCACATCAGTAATAGATAATTAAGTCGCAATAATAATCACTACCTAATAGACAGCTTAAAGAAAAAGGTCAGCATTTCAAGTCTCACCTGGACTATGCTATCAATAGCTTTATATGCAGCATCCACTGGACCTGTTCCAACTGAGCAGGCAATCTTCTCTTCTCCATCTGACGCTATTAGTTTTACAGTTGCCGTAGACAGGCCAAGTGTTCCACAGGTAGCCTGCATGCTGAGACATCTTTAATATAATCTGCCCATGCACAAAGTTGATTTCAGAGTGGAACTATATATTAACTAATCAACTATAAGGTCACCTGTAGCTCTCCAAGAGACCAAATGACTGCAGGCTGAAATATCTCATCAGTTATCAGTGCTTCTATGTCCTCATCTGATACACGCTGCCACCAGAAAAGAATTTCCTCAGTGATGTCTTTGTAAAAATAGGCATAGTCATTAATTACAGTAGATATCAATACATAATGTTTTCATATAAATGATAGAAGGCATCTCTTGAGCTGCTTAGACTGCTGTAACACAAGAAATCCCAACCCCTTGGGAAGTGCCTAAGCTACAAATCTCACAAGGCAAAGTTAGACAAGCAATTAAGAATATGATTGAAGACAAGCAGGCAGCCTCCCCAGAAAGTTTTACCTATGCCAGTAATTATTTGCTCCAGCTAATTGAAATAATCGATAAAATTAAAGAGCAACACAGTGGCAATCTGGCAATGGGAACAAGATATTAAAAGAAATTACTTCTCCCAGAAGTATTGATTCAACGTGGCATACAAGACGGCGGACAGAAATTGATGACAAGAAGATGCAAGAAGAGGAAAAATGCTGTGAAGGGAGTGAAAATGCATACTATGATAGCAAGTGATACCTATGACAGTAAATCATTCAAATTGTTACAATAACTTGCATGAGAACAGCTAGTTCATGGGACAAATGGCATTTAGTAAAAAATAAACTTAAGGCTCAAAATAGGGCATCTTAGAAGCATGAATAGTTATCAATGAAAAAAAAGCATGGATTAGTATAATCAAGTATGTATTAGTTAATAAAATACAAGTCTTAGAAATCGTGACATGCACTAATAAATGATATGCATAACAGAGAGTTCTAGCTGACATAACATTAGAGGAAAAGAAACCCACTTATAGACCTTCTAGCTAAAGTATTATTGTCTAACAAAAGATCTTCATAATTGTTCTCTTGTTCTGCTGGCAATGTAGTTCAGAATTCCTAAAATAACATATCAGCAATTTTTCATATTTTTTTATTACAATTGTCACCCAAATATCTATTATCTTTTTAGATAGGACTTCCCTGTGAGAAGATGGTGATCACAGAAAATAACATAGTAAATAACCGAGGACTTTTTTTAAGGTCCAATTTACCTAGAATATACAAGGGTAAAAAGACCTAAAACATATGAGATGTTGGATAATATCAACCATTTCACTAAAAAGCACTAATCAAGATGCCTGCCAAACAAGAGGGATACAAAAAAACACCAAGCATGTGAGCATGGATAGGTGCAGAATATGGAGATGCATGTCTGAACCATGGCAGTTACTGCAAGACTTAGAACTCAGATTCAGAAAGGTGAAAGCCAGAAATTCAGGGACTACTCAGTTCAAAGAGTTTTTTGCAGCAATGGTTGAAGAACGCAGGAAACAAGAGCATCAAGAAAAGGAAGGGAATGTCGCTGCTAGTTACTGTGAGTAAATTTAAGTCTCGAAACAAATGTATGCAGATCATGTTAGCATCTTATGTCGATATATGAACCCATAATTCAACTCAACCAATCACCAATATAAATGTCATTAGCGGACAAAGCAGGGTTGTGACATGGATTCTAGAATTCATAATGAGGACGGCTTCTTCTAGGGATAGTGCCATGACATTATATGGGGATATTTTGACAATTTTCAACTAGAGATAATTCAATAACCCAAAGTATCCGACTTTTGAAAAAAAAAAAGATTCTGAAACTTCTAATGGTGCAAAACGAAGCCTTCAGACCTTTATACGAGAGCTGGATGACTCATAGGAAAATCTTTCTTCCTATCTTTCAAAGTTATAAAATTTTATCTCAAAGATGACCTGGCACCTGTCCCATGATGCAGATGTCCACATCACAGGCACAGAAGAGGTCTCTTAAACAATGATTCCAACAAACTATTCCACTATGGAAGTGTATGTCTTCTCAACATTCGGGCCCAAGGATTTCGATTCTCATTTTTCTCCGTATGATTTGTTTTAATTTTATACAGAATGCTGTGAGACTCAATTGCAAAACAATATAATAACCAACTTAACAATTTGATCAGCCAATGAAGACTATGCCACTGTTCACCTTTTTTTTCTCTGCAACCTCTTTGAAACGCTTGAAGACATCTTCGAGTTCGTTCCCATTTATATCATAACCGAACTGCATATATAAATAGCAAATACATCATATGCATGTAAATCTAAAATCTGCAAGAGGAAAAAAGAGAGTAACAAGATAAAACCACAAAAAATAGTACCTCCAATAGTTTAGATCTCAGAGCATGGCGTCCACTGCAAGGGAAGAATATAAAGTGTTACTGTATCTTATATTCTTTCATTACGAAAAAAAACAACAGAATTCAACAAGAAAAAGACTGAACTAAGATATAAGCAGTACCAGGAAGGCAGCAACCTTGCGGAACTACAAAAACTTATAACAAAAACATCAACGAAATAAACAATCATATTTAACATAAAATCACCAAGCTTCATGTTAGCACAAGAAAGAAAAGGATTTATAGCACAAGGAGCAAGCACAAATAGCACACAGACAGGCCTGCACACGCACACACTCATGCACATCTTTTTCCATTCCTTTTTGTTTGAGCTGGAGGACTGGCTGTCTGTATCTTCCCAGTGATGGGTATGCATATGGCTTTCTTTGATACCCTCCTATGGCCCTACCCTATTTCATACAACACGGGTGACTAAAGCAGAAGGAGTTGTAAGATTAATTTTGCTCCATGACACAAAGTGGTACTTGCATCATGACAGAAAGTGGTATTTGCATCATATCTGTCCATCAGCAGCCCTGATCACATCTAAAGGCATAATCATGTAGATGTTCTAGCATCAGGATCAATGCCCAATGCTGTTTTAGGTGCTGAGTTGCTACCTAAATTTAGTTACAATATTATGGATTATTGTGCCTTCACTATTTCTGAACCCATATATAATTTCCGGGAAATGTCTCTACCCCAACAATCAAAAAAAAAAAATCATAATTGTAACTATAATCCTGCATAAGTTCCTAAGTGTTGCAGATGAAATAACACAGTCCAACCTGCCATACAAAACTAGAAAATTCATATTTTTCTGCTGTGTCTCTGAAGTTTCTCATTTTAGTAAAAAAAAGGAAACAAATTCTAAAGTACACAAGTTTAATTATTGATACCACTCCATGTGAGACAGAATATTAACGGTAGAAATGATATTAACTAATGTTCTCGAAGCTACCTAATTAAAACACCAGTGAAAAAAAACAATATAAATAAAGTTAACACAAAAAAGTGCAACCATAAGTAGATTTAAAAGATAACAAACCCCTGAGGGCAAAGAGGGGAGCTTAATCCATGCTATTTATTAATGAGAAAGAATGGGTTACTGAGGCTCAAGAAAGGAAGATAGGACTGTAATAACAAAGGCACTCCCTAATATAAAGATTCAAAAATTGATAAGATCAAACATGCAAGTTTACTGAATTATATGATAGTTGAGAATGTAATTAGAAATAAGAGCCAAGCGATTCTGCAAAGAAGCTCCTTCTGTTACTTCAGCTCTATTTAAGACAGGTGGACAAAATGGCAGGAGATTCCCAGAAAAATCACTTCTAGAATTTCATCTAAATGCTAATGAAAATATAGATCAAATAATAATGAAAATTAGAAGGAAACTTCATGATGTACTTATTAAGAATTTATCTTACAAATTAACATGTTAAACATGAGGTTCAAGGGGTTAGAAGAAAAAAAAAAGAATTTGCCTCGGCCCTTCATATATTTTTGATATAAATTGATGGCAGCCCAAATGATGACTTTGCTGGTATAATTTTAATCATTCTTGAGTTAGAAGCTAACTGCCCTGTCCTAATTCATTGTTTAGTAACTCTTCTTCGAAGTTTTCACCTGATTTAGTTTGACATAGGCTCAAAACAAGCATAATGAGAATAGACAAGTATAAGAGTAAATTGTCACCAAGTTTTGATTTAGGCATTATTTTGTTATGAAGAAATTAGCAATATGAGGGCAACTCATTCTATAGCTTATGGCACAGAACAAAGATGCCATGCAATCAAGTAGAGGAAAAAAAAATGCAAGATATTTTGCAATAATCTCCCTAATCTATTGGTTCTGTTTTTCCTGGAGTTGATGCAATTCTTAAATGGAAGGAGGTAAGATGCCAGCTTCGGTCGTCCATCAGCATAGGATCAGCCAAGTCATTTTGCCAAATTCCTTTAAACCCACATTCAAGATGTTCTTAGTTGTTTAGGTATATTTCCAAAAAAGTTTGGTTGCTAGGAACCCTTTAGAATAGTTTTGAAACATATTCATTTACTTAAAAAAACCCAAAAATATTAACAACATTTTCAGTAGATTTGTACTCTCAGAGGGTAAAGAATGATCCTCTCTATCCACCAAATTTGTCCTAAACTAGCATTGCATTATGAGCTGAAACTACATGTCTTAAACAATAATAAACCTCAAAGCAAACTCAATGGTGCCAAAAACAAATATAAAAATATACACATAACAGAAATAAAAACATTGTATGCACAGTTATACATGCAACTTTACAATGAGAAAATTCGCAGTTGTAAACCAAAAGGTGAAAAAAAGTGCAGTAAAATAGCTTGCATTATGATAATTATAACAACAACAAATAATGTCTGTAGGAATTATGATAACTGCTAGCTTGCATACAAAAGCAAAAATGAATAATCCACAAAAAGTACATTAATAAAAATTTTTGAAATGGGTTGATTAGTGCTCAACAAATAAATAAACTAATTTAAAAAATGGAGCAGATAAGTACTCAATAAATAGATCAACTAAAAAAAAGCAAATCACAAGTTAAAAAATCAATCTAGTAAGCAAGCACAAGGTTCATTTTCTACATTGGAGAACACAAATAGAGACCTTCATACCTAAGTTTCCCGAGCACAATACCAGATTCATTAGAACGGGACAATCCAATGTCCTCAGGCGAAATAATCTCATAGGTGTTCTTGTGTTTAAGCATTCCATCCTACAAAAGTTTACGTGAGAAAGGAATCATGCGGATATTAAAAATAATTTTAGCACCGCATTTAACTTCAGCCACAAGCTAAGTAATTATGCAAGGTACTTGAAAAAGAACAAGAAAATATTCCAAGGTCCCACCAACAAGAAATCACTTTGAAGGTAGTTATTGTCACAAACTATAAAATTAAAATTTCATAAGAAACAAAAGTATCTATGATTAAAATATCAAAATTTGATGTACAGCCAAGTAACTCTATGCTAAAAAAGCTTGTCCATCATTTTCTTAAAAAATGTAGATGATTGTGTACCTATTGCTGCTCAAAATTTTAGTAAAAGTTTATCTGCAATCGGCGTATTCCATAATCATTAGAATAGAGCACTTTTCTAATATGTATATATCATTTAGGTTCTTTTGGAAATATAGGCGGTAGATATGTAATAAATGGCAATGAATCTTCATATTAAATTGCTAGTCCTCTTTGGTGCTAACTGACGATATTTAATCTTCAGACATTGTGCTAAGAAGAGTTGTCCAAAGGTCGTGTCTTCTGGGCTCTTAAGAAACTTTAAGGTCAATACATTTAAAAACAAAACATCATTCAATGAGTTCTTCGATTGCAGACTATGCTCCTTGGATCCAGGGAGCACATGTTCTGTGGATAGTTTGATGATGTCATCCAGGAGGAAGAAATGTCAAGAGACCCATACTAAGAAATGACATAAAAAATTTCTCTGCTCTGATGATTTTGACATGTACTCTTTTACTTGCCCGGGATATGCTTCAAACTTGCCAACTTGCCAAATACTGCAATTCTACAGGACATTTAGGATGGACAGGAATATCAAGATCATCCAAAGGGTATTTTATCAAGGAAAACATATATTAGACATAAAAGAGTTTCTAAATTTATAAACATCTAGGCTTCCTGAGTCATAAGCATCAAGCAACCTGAACTTTAAAATCCTGTGTTTGGATGAAGCAGCCATTACATGCAATTTACCAGCATTTCAGCACTCAAAGCTCTAGTTGAACTAAGACAAGATGAGCAACACAAAAATTTGACAACAAAAATCACGACAAGTCTGCATATTATGGGACGGGAGAGGTAAAATGAAATGAAGAAATAGACAGGATCACAAAACAAGATGAGTCAGAAAAAAAATAAGGAAGATGTCCTGCCCCTACTCACCTTGATCAGATGCGGATAAGAACTCCACATCAGTTATCTTTAGATAAACATTAACGAGGGAGCCCAAAAAAAAACGTGTGAAGCCTAAAAATCATGAATTCAAGTGCCACTTAGCAAAAAAAAAAAAAAAAGGTACTCTAAGGTGCCAGTGCCTTCATGATGCACAGCATTGGTTGCATGCTAGTACTTGGCATTATCTCGTGCCAGTGCATGCCAAAAACTAGCACCAAATGGCATCAATTGCTTATATTAGTCCAGGGTCAGGCTTGAACACTACCAGCATGTGATACTTCGATCATTCCTCAAAATGAAGCAAATGTTAGATCAGAGATGTTGCCAAAGGATGTCAGCTACCAGATTTAGAATCTGAGATGATTCACAAGATGCAATATATATTTTGGTCAATATCATCTACCTAGCATGGTTATTAAGATAATAACTCCCACACAATTGATTCTATGATTCATATACATTGCAGACACCTAATCAACATGCATTTATGAAAAAAGCACATGCTAAGCATATTATAAGTGTATCTCAGGCTTGCTTGTGAATCCAACTATCTCACCACACAGAAGCACTCAACACAGGAGTGCAACAAAAGCTTTGCGTGACAGACATGGGTGATCATAAGATCCTCTATTCCTTCATCCAATTGGACAAATGCAAACATCATGCATGAAGAAAGAACCACAGAAAACTAAATGCTGCAGAATGAATGTCACAACACAAAAATATATCCAACAGAGCATATGGCAAATAATGATTCTACTTGAACATGAATTTTAGCGAGTCTATCTCAAATGTGTTTGCTCATCTTTTGCAACTACAAATAGGCTAAACAGCGCATATGTTTCCATAACTGAAAAACAGAAAAGGGAATTACTAATTCTAAATGAATCATATATTCATCAGCCCACATATAAAAGTCTGTATACAATATCTTTATAAAAGAAAATGGAAACTCTGATCTCCGAAGTTTATAATGGACTAGAAGCATATAAGAGAAGCATCCAACACAACAATCTTTCAAGAGTATAAGGTGCTCTTTCTGTTTTCATGGCTCAAATAGACTCTAAATCGAATGTCATTGCACACACATACCTGGTGAATACCACTTTCATGAGCAAAAGCATTGGCTCCAACAATAGCTTTATGCGGCTGTACATGCAGTCCGGTATACTCTGCTACCTAGGATCACAAATATTACATTCTAAGTAACTTGTAATATATAACATTCCATGACAATTAGTTAGAATACCATCTTGCTCGCCATAACAATATGTTTAGTGTTGATTCCAGTATATAGCCCTCCCATGAGTTCCTGACGACACTTCATGGCAATTACAACCTACATAGGGTAAATTCCAAGGGGAGACACCATTATAAGTAGTAGGAAATATTACGAAAACTGACTAGCAACTGCAAGTTTAAGATAGCAGACAAATAACAGTTTCTTGATTAAGGTCCGCAATCTCAGTACCGGATACCCTATCAGTAACCGGTAAATACACCCATGTAACAAAATAGCTTTCTACTCATTTTTCTCAATTTTTATCTCAATACGCCTCGATATAGGTTGGTATGCCTCAGTACGGGCCGGTACACATCTTGGTATAACTCAATATACCTCGGTACAGGTCGGTACACCTCGGTATGAGGCGATACGGGGCTTGTACCGATTTGAAGTTAAGTTTCATACCGATTTTGTCCCGATACAGTATGGTACGCCCCATACTAGGTGGTACGGCAGACCATGTTTTTAATAGAGATCTTATATGTTTATCTATAAGATGACAAAAGTAAAATTAACTATTCATAATTCACCGTTACAAAATTCAGGCGTCCAAACACTCAATGTAACTTACTACGAAGGCAATAAAAAATAAAACTGAGTTGGCACATGATACACCATCAGTCACCACATGCACGTACGCAAAAAAAAATAAATAAATCTAGAATTAACATTTTTTTTCATTTAATCAACTAAAAGAAACAAACTCTTAACCAATTCTGACAAATATCAATCACAAAACAATCACATACTATTGTTAAGTCATTCCAAAAGTATGTCAGCCAATAACCAGAAAATCTTTATCTCACCTACTTGATGTCAGCTTTATATTTATTGTTCCACAATTTAAATATCATCAGCACATCATCCTATATTTACAACTGCCTCTTATTCTTATCGTTGGTTTAGAATTGTTCACAGAGTTGCCATGTAATGGGCTGCTAAGGTTGATGAACATCAACATACAATAGATCGTGTTACTACTCGGCATACTAATTACAAACAAAAGCAATGAAGGAGGTAATTCTGGAGGTCAATCACATGGTTTTATAACACTAAAATAGCAAGCGGGGAATGGTCAACTTTATACGGAGATAAGTGCACCTTATTTGGCAGACAGATCCTTCTAGTAATTTTGGTTAAATGGCATTAAGTAGCATACTTTAAGCAGATGTATTTGGACTAAATTTGATTATTCAAAATCCAACTTTTGCATTTTGATCATGATTATAAGGTATTCCTCAAACATGACTACTAAAGACACAGGATGGATAGGATAAAACTTTTCCTGAACACTATGTCTCCTTGTATGAGACTCTCAGCTGCCACTTATGTACCTCCAAAAAATCTTGGCTCTTCTCCTAGTCCACTTCCCAAAATTTCATACTCCCATTTCCCCATCCAAGAAAGGAAAACTTGTGTGGCTTACCTTTTATGAATAAGGTGGCAGTAAGGGGGAAAACATAAAGGAAATCTCAATGACATGGAGTTTGATGATTCTGAAGTTTTACGATGAGCAAAATCATCTTCCTGTCCTTGGAATTTAGCTTTGAGAATTCCAAGGAGCCCCTATTAGTAGATTCAAAAAAGATGTCCACTCACAGATGTGTTTGGTTGATTGATTTTTTTATTTCCTTTTGGCCTCATTGTTTATTCTCTATTAGACTTTCACAAAACCTTCATTGTTAATTGTCCCCTTGCTTGTGACCCTATAGTAAATGAACTTTTTGCTTTCATCAATCCTTCACAAATGTATATTTCCATATACTCATAGCAAAAATAAACTAGGCACAGTTTTCGCAGTATATATGTTGATTAACTCCTTATGAATTGTCTCAAGCAGATCAAAAAATGCATTGGGAATCTATCTTTACATTTGCAAAAGGAACAAGACACTTGTGGTAAAACATAGTGCAAGATAGAATGATAAATGCAGGGAATAGGCAAAAATGTCAAATAGAAGTTGCTCTACATTCCTAGAATGGTATGCTGTTACAACCCATATATCCTAAATTATGCTAACTCAATATTTACGTTGATTACTCCACTAACAATCAGGCATATCTAAGATCTATCAGACCAGCTTGATATATAACACATTAACTCCTACCTCCTCTAAAGAAGCATTTCCAGCTCTTTCACCGATACCATTGACAGTGACCTCCAGTTGCCTTGCCCCTGCATAAGCGCCCTGTGTTCAGATTGCCCAAGAAGTGAGTAAAGAGGAGAACAATTGTTGAAGCAGACTACCATGCCACATTAACAAAGTTAGATTCATACAGCTAATGTGTTTGCGGTTGCAAGTCCAAGGTCATTCTGGCAGTGTGTTGATATTATTACATTCTCAATCCCATGAGTGTTTGCCTTTATGTCTGCAATTAATTTTTCAAATTCTGAAGGAAGAGTGTAGCCAACAGTGTCAGGGATGTTCACAGTAGTTGCCCCAGCTTTTATAACTTCCTCCAGAACATGATAAAGAAAGTCTCTATCAGACCTGAAGATAACCAGGAAGTTTGCAATGAAATGTGACATGAAATTGCACTTTTAAGTCGAAAAGCAACAGCTTTTCCCTAAAAGTAATTGCTAATTATTTTCAGATTCATTTAAGCAAACCTTTATAACTGACAAAAACTGTATCTGTAGATCACTTTAGAATGCATGCAGACAATCATACAAACAAAAGCACAACTCAACAATGACTAGTTCTAAATCAATAGCAAAAAAAGTTATGACAGAACTGATAATGACATTTTTAATTTATCCAAGAGAGTGCGGAACTTATTAACAATCACCAATAAATCTATTTTATGTTGCTTATTTTGCAAAGGAGAGACAGCAGGTATCTGACAAAATTACCTCATATGAGAATTATGGAATTCCACATGCATGATGAGAAAGAAATATTTTGTCAATGACTCAAAAGAAGCAGCCTAGACAGTGGTTAGGCATATCCGGCAAAGAAACAATAACAAAAGACGTATGTAATAAATATTGCTTTCTCTCTTTTTAGACCAGCTCCCTTTCTCCCACTATAGATAATTAAGAACAATAATGTTACCTCAGTCATTTCAATTTTTCTACTATTCTGAAAGCGACAAAGCAGCCTTTCAGCACTCCACCCACCACAAGGATTCACATAGGCTTGAGCTTCAGCCTTGCAGCACTCCATTCCTCTTATCAATAGGAGTGTTGCATTCACTTAAAGATGGACGCCCAATACAATAAAAGAGGCATGCACCTCCACAAAATCAATATCCCAAGTCTCCAATAAAAGCTTCTTAGCCCGCAGGGAAACTCCACACAACACCAAATACAAACTCTTCTCTCACCCCCTCCCCCTCCCCCAAACTTCTTCCAACCGCCTTGAAGCGAAATTCACATTCTTGGAGCATGTCAAGGTAGGCCAAAACCCAGACCTCTCCCTCAAAATGGAAGACTCATTCCTGGAGCACATATGAACCAAAAAATATAAGCAGAGATGTTTTGGTTGTTGAGTGGAACTGAGAGTACATGATATTCGCATAAGTTAGATTGAGATTTCACTGATCTTGCATTTATTTTAACTTTGCTGGTCGAATTTCTTCTGAGCTATTATCTTACATTATGTTCGCATTTTCATACTGATTGTTTTAATTAATCATCTGAGCCTTATGTTTCAAACTGCCTTGAGGTTTACACTTCAACTTTCCACGCTAATATTGTCCAACATCACAGCAATCTTACAAGGAAAAGGCAATCAAGATTGCTATCTCACTCAAAAGGTTCTTTAAGTGCCAGATCCCAAGGAAAGTAGACCAAATGACAGGAAAAGAAAGTCAAATGTTTGGTAAGTAAGTATAGAGTCTGGGGCATGGCATTAATAAAGAATCGAGCTAACAAAGTTCCGCACAAAATGTTTCCAGACCTCAAAAATTATAACCCAAACAGCTCAAATGGAAAATTTTCAAAAGAAACGGGAATTATTTAACAGAGAGGTAGATAAGGAAAAAACCTGCCAGCATCCTCGGGGCTAAATTCGATATCCTGGCACCCGAGACTCCTGGCATACGCTACCATCTCGCGAGCGATCCTCACCACCTCCTCCCTCGTCTTCCTCAACTTGTGCTGCATGTGAATCTCGCTGGTGGCGATAAACGTGTGCACCCTCGGCTTCTTGGCGTGCCTCACCGCCTCCCATGCTGCATCGATATCCTTCTTGTTGCACCTCGCCAGGCCGCAGATCACCGGAATGTGGCCGTCCTCCGACACCGGTTGCTTCCCGACCTCCATGGCGATGGACCGCACCGCATCGAGGTCGTCAGGGGAGGACGCGGGGAAGCCGGCCTCGATGATGTCGACGCCGAGGCGGGAGAGTTGGCGGGCGACGACGAGCTTCTCTTTGCTGGTCATAGTGGCGCCGGGGGACTGCTCCCCGTCGCGGAGGGTGGTGTCGAACACCCGGACGTAGCGAGGGTCGGGGATGTCGTTGGGGATGTACTCAGGGCGGGATCGAAGAGAGCATCGGGTGGCTCCGGAACGAGTCCATGGCTTGGAGAGAAGAACGAAGGAGGAGCCAGAAAGATGAGGGATTACGCTGGAGCGAGAGGAGGGAGGGGAGAGCCATGAATTGGAGAGGATATGGGAGCGGGATATATTGGGGTTAGGGTTACTGGAAGGGGAGAAGGGTTTAGGGCTTGATACAATGAGGGAGAACGCCATGGACGAAGACTTGGAGGCCGAAAAAACGAAGGAGAGGAGGAGAGGACTACCCGGAAAAACCAAGAACGAGGGATACGATTAGGGTTTTAGGTTTATGCGGTGCCTTCCCTGTCAGCCGCCTCACTCGTACCACGCGTGAGTTGACGATACTGGATGATCTCCATGTCCACCGCTCACACGTGTACGCGTCGTGGCGAATGGTCCCGTGGGACCCGAGTGGGTTATTTGGACCGGTCTTCAGTGAGGTGGAACTTCTCCGTGCCACACGATACATTGCATGGGATCCATTCAGAGTGTCAGACACAGCCGTGTACGGCCGTGAATGAGTCGATTTCATACACGGAACGGCATATCGTATGATGTCGCGTGGAAGCCTTCACAGTCATGATCATCATGTATCATGTATGTCATATATCAAGGGCTGTGATTGGAAGATTGGATATCTTGAGTGAGAGGACTATTCAAGAAATTTGTAGCGTCAAGTTAGGTTACACATGCAAACACGCGTAAGTACAATCGGTATATAAATTAAGTTACAAACTTTAACAAATCGTAGCTATGGATATTAATGGTAGAATTAGAAATTGGATCCGGATAGAATCGATGCCACAAGAAAGTTGCCCTGATACCTGAGATTATCGTTGGCTAAACTTATCAAGATACATAGTTGAAAAAAAACGTTCTTTGGTCCACTTTCAATGTTTGGCTACAAAAAAAAAAATAAAAGATAAAAATTACTTTAATCTTTAAGATAATTTTCATCCAAAGTAACTAGAAAGGGATAAAAGAATTTTTGCCACGCTAGTTCAGAAGTCACTACAAAGTGAAAGAGATTGAGAGAAAAAAAAGATCTCCTACTTTAGCTCTACTTTTTTTTCCTTGCTCGCAATTAAGATTATATATTTTATAATAAACAATATAATTACAATAACCATAGTGTTCCTATTTAGTATTAATAATTAGTAATATTGCATATTCAATAATGTTATTATTTAAAACAAAAATGTAAAGTCTTTTAATTATTATTTTGGTTATTCATAATTAGAAATAATAATATAATGTTAAAACTATTAATATTGTTATTATTTATAATTTAAATAGACAAATGATTATAATTAAATAATTTTCGGACAATAAATAATATTTAATAAATAAAATAATACATAGTTATATTATAATAAAATAATACCATATTAATGAATAATAGTATAATAGTATGAATAGTAACTACTAATCATACTATACATTATATTTATCAAAATAATACTAATATTATTTACATAATGAGTAAATAATTAATAATAAAATATTACTTTATTCAATCAATACATGCTCTGGAGTACACATGTTAAGTCATATTTCATATCAATTTATAATAAAAATAAAATCTCATAACCATATTTTCCAACATGCTATTTCCATTGGCATATACAAATGACTGCATGATCATAAGAAAGGACTTCTGCAGGCTTGACAATGAAGATGTGAGAATTCCTATGAGTGTATATTCAGTTATATATCGGCTATACATTAGGTAGATCTTGAGTACTTGTATAGGATCAAAGAATCTAAATAACACATCGCAACTAGTTTTTTTGAGAATACCGCAGCATGGATTCATTTGTTGATCACGGATTGTTCATAGTATAAATAAAAGAGAAATTGATGATTGGACCAGATCTACTAGCTCAACGGTGGATCGTTCTAACTACGAACCAACATACATAAAAACAGATATAAAAGAGATGGAGAAAAAAGAAGCAACACATGCATGTTTGTGAATGTCAGTTCGTGGTTGAACCAATCTACTGGGTTAGCGGTGGATCTGATCCAACTAAACATTTTACTTTCTTGCAGAAACTATTATTTTTGAAAGCATCCTTCCCTTGCATGGCCTATCGAAGAACATGCGACGCTTTCGTGGAGAAAGTTGCCACATGGTCCGGGCTGAGGCCACGACAAGGATGGTGATGCCACGTGCATCCATCCATGTGAATTGGATTCTAGTGAGAATAGCACCATTTGGACGAGGCAAGGGCCAGGTTTAGGTTGGAGTGGTCGGGGAGCACGTTGGTCTTGTTTTAATCTCTCTCATCTCCATCTTTAACCAAACATGGTACATGAATAGCTCATTTAAACGTTCTAAATTTCTAATAGCATTAGTATATGAGTTAAATACATTTTTAGATATTAATATCGATAAATTTTATTTATATAAGCCAATCATGAGTAGGAAAGTATAAGTCAGTTACAAACTAGAGTCAAAAGGTATTAAAAATTTTCATTTATACCAAACAGTGGGGATTTTAACATTTTCTTAGGGACGACAAGAACAAAATCTATTTATTTTGACAAGTATAAAAGAAAATTTTAGAAAAATCTTGAAGCAAAACAAATCTTTTGAGAGAATATAATGTATGGAATTATATTATAGTGTAATTCTTGACCAGGCCCAAAAAAAATAATTATCACAATCAACGGTGGGTGTCATGTGGACTCCTAAGTTATCTCTAGCGTTGATTACTGGCCGACAAATGTTGGGTAGGTCATAGCACCTACTCACCTAGTTGCAGCATCAATCAATCACGTAATAGAGTGACAGGCACACGTGACATACGTGGCCCCCATCATCTATGTTGAAATATTAAAATATTGCCTTTTGAACGGTCCGGATCTAAAGCATCCACAATGCGGAGAACTAACTGCACGCAGAGCCATTAATTTATTACCGCCCTTCTATTTTTTTGTTTTTTAACTATTAGCGGTGGAGATAAGCATGGGACGTAATCCAACGGCCAGCGCCGACAGCGACATCCAGAACGGCTCGCGCCACAAGCTGGAACCTTCGAGAGATGCAGTCCACAAGCCCGGCTACAGGTTTCAGCAACGGCGTTATTCCGCCGAACGCTTAACGACGTTACAACCGTTATAACGCCATTATAACAGTATCGATAATAATAAAAATTTGAATTTTAAACTGCTATTTTCATATGATTATTTTAATGACCGTTAAATAACATTGGTATTTTCCTAATGACTGCTATTTAGAAATTATTATTTTTTCAGTTGGTACAAACTTATTTGAAGAGAAAATAGTAACAATTTTGAATTTTGAAAAAATATTCTATCTTATTTAGAGAAACAGTAGAACTTCAAATAACAGCGGATTTTGTCAATCCCTTAACGGCCTGTATCCTTTTTAGTTTCACCGTTTCTGTATATAAATGTAACGGGGCAACGGCCGTCAGTTTAGACCTTGGTCCGTCCACTGCGAATGCAACGGAAATTTATTCCAGATGAAACGCAAATGCGGCTGCAGCCAATCAGAGCGCAGCATTTGATCGACCCCCTCTCCGCCACAACCCTAGATGCGACCCTACACGTGGCGCGTCCTCGCGCCAGGCAAATACCTGTGCCCCCCCCCCCCGCCTCTGTCTTCTCTTTCTCTCTCTCTCTCTCTCTCTCTCTCTCTCCCCCTCCCTCCCTCGTCCTTCTGGAGGGTTCGGTAGCTTTGGGGGAAACCCAAGTCGCGGAGAGGAGGAGAAAACAACGACTGGTTTGCGTTTTGGAATCTCCGCGGTGGATTCGGCGGTTTTGAGATGTTTGGATCGAAACCTGGGAGCTTAGGTTTAGGTTCGGGGTTGGAGCTCGTCCGCTGCTGCTGCTTCGAAGATGTTTGATTGGAACGACCCAGATCAGGTCTTTCATCCTCCTTCCATCTATTTTTCTTTTTTCTTTCGTTTCGTTTCATCGTTCTTGATGTTATTTCTTTATATGATTGGTGGATCTTGGTTTTGGGGAACTATAGAGTGAAAAAAAAAATTCCCCAGAATTTTAAAGTTTTTCTCGAGAATTTTTGTTTTCTCGAGTTGGTTTTTGTTTGCTGGATGATTTGCTAACTCTTTTTGGACAAAGGGTTTTTGATTTGCAGCCATTTTATTTTTATTTTCATTATATTATGGTTTTTTTTTTTTGAATCTTTGTGATTGGTGTCGCAGGTATTTATTTTCATAGAATGTCATTTTCTTGGAAATCTGTAGTTTTCCTGCTGGAAAAAAATCACATTAGGGTTTATAAAATTTAGTAAAATTAGGAATAGGCATAATTAAAATGAGTTTTAAAAAATTGGTCGTACTTTAGAAAGGAACATACAGAGCTCTGCAAGGGCTATTAAGCGAAAAAAAAGAAATAACTAATACACGGTTCTATCGTACTTTAGACTGCATTATTTGGTAGTGTCTTAGGGATATTATATGAAGGTTACAGAGGATTTATGAGCAGTTACTGAATTCCCTGGATAGCTTTTGTACATTATCTTTGCATGTGTTCATTGAGAAGTTCCCAACTCACGTCTGGTACTGTGGGATGCTATCAGGGTTTTGAGGCTTGAGCAACATGATTGTTAATTGGTGGTCAAAAAGTTTGATGGGACGAGCTTAAGTGGCAGTGTAAACTCCTTTCTAGTTTATGCTTAGGAATGGCAATGTGGAGGGATGGAGCTGTCAGTTACTTTAGAATGAATCATGATGAAAGAAAGACATAAATTGAGAAAATTAACTAGTGCATATCTAATTCTTACTGAGAAATGACATTGGAATCTTGTTAATTCTTCTGAGTTGGAATTATCAAATGATTATGAGTATGCTTTGGTGAAGGAAGTGGTTTCAGCAGGTGCTTTAGTTTGGAGTTGGGAGATAAGCTAAGCTACGATTTTGGGGACCTTGATGGTGCTGGTTTGCACAATTAAATATTGTTTTTGAGATTTTCTATTTTCTAGTCATGTTTAGGGGGGTGGGGGAGCTTATTTAGGTTTTGTGGTGGTTCAATGCTGAGTTGGAATTTTAGGACAACTTTCTTGCAATTGCTTATGTTCTTGGAAGGAGGTAAGAAATTAAAAATAGTGGCTTACAAGGACTTGATAGTGAAATCTTCGATATATTCTTGAATGATGGTCTTCTTGTGTCTTCACAAACAGACCATGAATTTGAACCATATCAGAAAACTATGAATCCACCTCAACTTCTTGTCATGAGGAAGTCCTCACTTATGATAGCTTTCAAAAGAATGGGTCAAAGTTAGAAGAACCGGTACCGATAGGAGTGTCGGTCGATGATTGGTATGGTATAGTACCAGTCCGTACTATATCGTACCACAATGTACCGGAACACGAGGAAGGAGAGGGTCGAAGAGGGAGGGATAGGGAGAGGGGGATGAGGAAGAAGGAGAGGTAGGGGGGAGAGAGAGAGGGGGGGGGGGGGGTTCACCTAGGCCAGAGGGGACTGGATCCAGAGCGGAAGGTAATGTTGACGCTCCATGTGTTCACTGTGGGCACATGGAGGTACCGGTGGCAGGCATAGGGCCTGGCAATGCACCTGTGTGTGCGGTGTTCTCAGGCAAAGGCCACAGACAGGGAGGCATGAGATTAGTTTTGAAAGCCTCGAAGGGTGCACGGAGGTGGTGAGGGCGAGGTATGACCAGTTGCACATAGTGGCGGCAAGGGTGTAGACAACAGTGTGAGACAATCACCTTCAAATAGGACCCAATGAAGATGAAGTCAGTGAGCCAAAGCGAGAGCCTCCTGAAGGGCCCAAGCCTCTACAAGGAGAGGACAGTCAATCTAAAGAATCTTACCTTATGCCTTTGATGGCACAACATATTCATTTTGGAGCAAGGTTGTAGTACCAACAAGTTGAGCACCTGCAACTATTGAACCATCCATGTTAATTTTGCAATAAATAGGAGGGGAGGGTTCCAATCTAACCCATTTAGATTGTGGGCCAGTATCAGGTTTTTATGAGCCTAAAAATAGGCAATAGTCATATTCCAAGCTTTAAGAATAGTGGTTTACATGCTATCTATTTCCATCGAAATTGCACTTGTTTTCTTGCTTTCCAAATAAGCCAACAAGTGCTGGCAATGATGCACATGCCTTATTTTGGGTCGTGTGGACCTTTCCATAAAAACCATCCTCTAGATCGGGAAGGTAGGAAGTGCCCCCAAACCAGCCTTTAGTAACCCATATATTATGTTAAAAGTCTGGAGCGTCCTAATAGTCAAAAGTACGCTGTAGGATGCCTTTCTTGCGACAGTGTCCACAAAACCAATCAAAATTGTTGTCATTTACTAATTGAATGGATGCAACTTAACCTATTCATATTTCACAAGATATCGAGAGAAAAATATTGTGTTGATAATTTGTGGAGGTCCTTCTTATGGCCTTGCTTTCTTGGGTGACCAAACAAACCCCTTGCCAAAAGCTCATCTTCATTCTCAATTTAGCAACATGTAGATGCATGCTCATGGGTTTGTCTTTCATCTTCCTTGCCAGACAAGTCTTGGCAACTCCGAACTATAACCAATGTTTAGTGAGTCCTGCTTTTCATTACAATCTACCTATGCTAGAAACCTCCAATTACCTCTGATTTCATACTATGAGAGGAGAAGTAGGTTATTGATTGAGAGTGTAGAGAGAGTTCCAATGAGCTTCTTTTTGTTACAAAAGTAATGAGACAAAGTTGAAGGAGGGGGATTGGGAAGAATAGAGAAACATAGGTGACAAGGTAGAAGATATAAGTAAGAAGTGAGAAATTAAAAGGGGAGAGATATATAAGTAAGAAGTGAGAATATTGTAATAAAGCACCTTACACTTGTAAACAAAATCATACTTCTGTTATATCTTCCTCATGCAATTTGTAAACAAACTGGGACTTCTCTTGATTCTTAGGTTTTGTTTGGTTGTGGAATAATTTAACCTAGAATAAATGAGTTAATTTACTCATGTCCCACTTTACTTTGGAATAAATTACTCTGATATAGGTGAAAAATGGAGCTCTACCAACCTTTTAGAATGCCCACTTCACCCTCAAATTAAATTGGTTAATTAAGATCTACAACATCAGCACCAGGTGTAGTACTGCAGGTACTAGTAAGGTACCAAAATGGATGGTACCGATGGTTTGGTACTGATTTAGTATTTTTTTGCTTTTCTTTATTTTTGGTTTTAAAGAAATTTTAAGATTTATGGATCTTTAAATTATGATTTTGAGGATATTTTAGTACTATTTTATTTCATATTGATCCAAAGAGACGATATGATTGCTTAATGGACTCAATAATAGTAATTAAACTAGACAATGCATATATTTGAATTTGAAAATACATATATCAAATTGATTTAAATTGCAAAATATATGCATCGCGATCTTGTTCATAGTCAAGATCTTGGATATGACTACAATCCAGATACTGTGTCCAATCCCTGCATCCGATAAACCGAGCCTCTTGGATGGCCATCCTGATACTGATCCTCTTTCTAATATTGTGTTGGCTATCCCACTCCCATCAGAGGGAAGATCGCTGCTGTGAAATTTGATCCATAGTGTGGTCGAGACTATGGATGGTAGTAGCAACTCAAATACGATGTCTTAAACATAGGATAAGCATACGAGTCAATACCCAAGTTGTACAAAATAGAATGCAATGTACGATGCGGATTTAGATATGTTCAAGTACTCTACTCAATGTGCTATATCAACTACAACAGTGCCATGTCCTGAACCACCTCGAGAGACCTGTCTTGCTCATGTGTTGTATGATGTGCATTATATTCCGTATCCTGCATGGTATAAGCGTAATGCACCTTGCTAGTGAATCGACTTAGACCAGGTGGCTAGGAGTTGTATGCACTCTTGCCATGTTCACTGCTATATCCTTGGTCGTTGGATGCATCATTGCTCGAACTGTCATTAGTATCATTGCGTGTATCGTGAGATGATCTAGCAACCAGTCACCCGAGGGCTCAGTGATCTCAAAATCTGAGTGAATAAGTTTCTTATCAACTCTAACAACCAGTCCCCCGAGGGCTCAATGATCTCAAAATCTGAGTGAATAAGTTTCTTATCAACTCTCTCCAATCGATTTACATCTTTCTTTCTTTTCCCTTTCTTGCTGCTCTGAGAAATTGCTTTCCCTCCCTAGCTACCTCAACTTGTATGGCTTTGCTGGTTGGCTCGAATAGGCCTAGTATTCTAACTAGTACTATTTCTTAAACTGGACTAGTACCATGGTGACCTCTTTGTAGCATCTCCATGACATATCTCTGGGTAGATGTCTTAGGCATCTCGCGATTCCAATTGGCTTCCCCTTAACCTTTGTGGTTGCTCTTAGTGCTGGGCATCAACTGGTGATGAGCATGACATGTGTAACTTTGCCCATGGCTTTGGATCCACCCTGGCCTCCTGTGCTACGATACTAGTTGGCTGAGGAAGCGATCCTTGGTTATCAAGCTCTGGCTGCTTTAATCCGAGTTGTAGATTGTAGAGTACGTATACCATGTCATTTTAGTCTCTTGTGTGTTAGGCGATTCCTCTATTTGTTGTGTATTAAGGAAAAAGATTAACCAATTGCGCTTGCAACCACTAAAGGAGGCCATATGTGAGAGGATCCGGATTTCTAACCTCTTAAGCTTTTTAGATGACAGTAAAACATGGAATCATAATTCAGCTGCATATGCAATCAAATAAATTGGATATTAGATGCTACTTATCATACAACAATGGTTGTTGGATGAGTTAGTGTTGGTATCCGAAAACCTTGATTCATAATCTGTGAAATACATATGATATTATGATATTATATAACTGCTTGGATCAATAAAGTATTGTTCTAATTTCTATTAAAATTAACTTTTCTCCTCCAAGCATCTGACAACAATGAGTGCATCGGGTTCCATTTTGTAGATGATATTGCGCATGGCAGTCAATAGTTTCTCATCTGTGTCCATTCCTAGGATACTATATTAGAACTTTGGGTTGAGGAAATAGCCTGCCAAGACATGTAATTGATTTAATTAGCAAAGAAATAATTGCATGATTATGTTTTATAAGAATAAACAAGTATTGAGGATTGCATTTTGATTACCTGCTAGATGCAACTTCTTGCCTATTTGGTAATCCACCTCTTCTCAATGGTGTCAATTTACTTGTCAGCATACTGCAGATCTACTTGCTTGACCCAAACTGCTTGATTCAAGATGTACCGAATTGAACCAATGTGAAGCAGGCTTGGTTTGCTGGTTTAGTTTCAGAACCAGTTTGGACCAAGTAGAATTGCTCGATTCCACTAGGTGTTGACCCGTACCATCCAATTTCGAATGGTACCATGATCGGGAGTGAGAAAAAAAAGGAATCGGGGGCTATCTCGATATGGGATACATATTCTACCATACTGATCGTACTGTACCTAATCGGTAATGTCTCGATGCAGTCCCCACTACTGATATTGCAAACTTTGGGCGAATTAAAGAAAAATTAGCCTAAGTGGGGATTTGGAACCTATGACCTCTAGCTTACTAATTGATCAGTAGACCCGAAAAGCTTAAGTTATTAGGGAAGGGGTCAAGAATATATATCAAGCCTTAACTTGATTGAGTTTTACCAATTAGGCATAAAGTAATGGAGAAGTAATTGGAAGTATGGGCATGTGAAATAGAAGAAGAGGTTGATAAGAAGAGGAACCTGAATTTGTATTTAAAGTTTTAAAAAGGGAAAGGAGAAGCTATAACATGGATAAAAATTGTGAGGAAGGATACAACAAGCTTGTACTAACACCAAAAGTAACCCTTTGAATAAATGTTTGGCAAGTAATGATATACGAAGGACACTGTAGTTGGGACTAGGCTAGATAGTATGGTTATTGGTTTATATAAGATTAAAATTTTTTGAAGTCATTATTCTTCTTATAAATTTTGCTATTGTAGTAATTAAAATCTAAAAATAGAGTGAAAATTGTTGCATTCACAAGTTTCTTGCATATATGATTCGCGAATAAGTAGCCAATTAATCAAAACATGATCATATTTCAAAATTACTTTTTTATCCTATTTCTTATCTTGCATATATGATGAGTTAATAAATAACTAATTAATCAAAACATGAACATATTTTTTCAAAATTATTTTTTTAAATAATTTTCTAATTGATTTTTATACTTAATTTCGGATTAATGTGTCTTGTAGATTTCTGGTTGATCTCTTGCTTGTAAATTGTCAAATTTTAAATTATTCGATCTTCCTTTATTTTTTAGGGATTACAATATATATTTTTTTTCTTTGAATACATATGGGGAAATTCATTTCTTTCCCCCAAACGTGATGGATATTGTATTGTTTCAAGCTTAAATTTATGACTTTGCTGTTTGTCTACCCTAAATCTATCAATCTTGTGTAAGAAATGGTATTATTTTTTTTCCCAATGCACAAACTGAACAATCCCAGATAATTGAAATTCAATCTAAGTGTTTTATACCTCCAAATGCATAATTCTTACCTGCATTCAGTTAGGAATGAAGCTGGGAAGAATTGGGAGAGAGCTGGTGCATAGCCTGCGCAACCAAACTGACAAATTGGTTCGAATAGTTTGGTTGTTTTACTGATTGTCCCCTTGTAGACTATGTACTGGCTATGGTTCAGTGCAAGATTTTAAATCCTGGTCTTGGGACCTGCTTTGCTTTAGGGTCGGGTTGGGTGCTATCCAGATAGTACCATCCTGACATTTGAGATGGGCTGGTGTCCGCTGATTCAGTTGTTCACCAAAATTTTTATTTTTTGCATTGTTCCTTCTTTTGATGCTTTTAATGGTTGTTTGAGGTTTTTAGGGTTGGCTTGTCAAAATTTAGGGTTTGGTGGTTCCTAGTTGGATCTATTGACAATGCCAAGTTGACAGCTGATCTATTAACAACTTCTTATAGTTTTATATTTCTTTTTTTCTCCGAATATGTTTACTTTTGGAACAAAAGGATCTTGTCTAACATGAAAAATGTTTTGATTGTATATGTAGTATTTATATATTTGGCAATTGTGAATTAAAGATGTAATGTTTTGTAGAAAGATCTAACTTATGTGTGTTTGCGTCTATAATCTATATATAAATATTCATCAATTCACAAGTGTGGATCCCATCAAGGGTTACATATTCATCTGATCTTATTTGCTTTTGACTGTTATCATGGCTTGCTATCTGGCTATTATCTTTTTCTTTTTTTAGTAATCAGGTTTTCAAATTGTGAGCTTGCAAGTCTTGTTTTGAAAATTGAGCTATTTGCTTGAACCCAAGGGATGGAATTCAAACTGTGAACTCTAAGTGAAATTATCAGACCATTTCTAAGCATTCCAGTGAATTCCAATCTTATCTCTTTCCAAACTCCATCCTACATGTTCAAATTGTTTGTAGGATCTTTTGTTTGAAAAAGTGCATTTACATGTGCCCATGTACAAGTTCTGTTCAATGTTTTATTTTGTACGCATTTCCTGGTCAAGCTAATTCACAATGGTCAGGAAGAAGAAAAAACAGTATTATTCACTGTAGTTTGATTTTTCTTTCTCTAGTATATGCTAAGTTTCATATTGTTGTTATTCTAACTTCTCAGGTAGGTCACACCATATGGGGTGAACTTAGTGAAAATGAAGACCATATAGTCCCTTATACCAAGGGCACTGAAGATAGTACGTTGCTTAATTTTGGAGATTATAACAAAAAACAGAAAAGTGAAGAAGCTAACACTGTTTTAAGGTCCACTGAGCACACTGCTGGAGTTAAAAATGATTTTGCTGGATGTAACCTGGAAAACCATTCCACCTTCAAAACAAATGAAGAACTTTCTGCTCCAAGACTTGACATGGATTCGTGGCCTGATTTGCCTTCTTTAAGTGCTGCACTTGGTAAAGGATACAATGATGAGAATGGTCGGGATTCTATAGCAACAGAACTGATGAACGATTTCAATGAAACATCCGACCTCAACGAAGTCAGAGGTAGCATGAGATATTTTCTTTTCGTTCTAGTGCGTTCCTCGTTGCTATTATTTATTATCTTAAATAAATCATGTGGTCTCAACTGGTGGTGCAGTGCAGCTGGATGGCGAATCTGAAATGTTTGGCAACAATCATGGAGATAAAGATAGTGACAGTTTTCTTGATTGTGATTGGGCTAACATCGGAGACTTTGATGATCTTGACAGAATTTTTAGGTGATGCGTGTCAACATGAATTGGAAATGAACTGTTTACATATAAATCATTGGGGATTCCTACTTTATATTTTAAGTGATGATTTCTATATTTTATCAATACAATTTCAACATTTCTTCCATTAGATTGATGATATTCACCTGAATATTGTACTCACATGTCATGTATGTTTCTGCAGTAATAATGATTCCATATTTGGACATGAAATGATCAGCAATGCCGAGGAATATCTTTGTCCATCTTCAGATGTAATTAGTGGGACTGCACATTCAATTCCAATGCCTGTAAGTCTCCATGTTTTTTGGTAACCTATTAACAAGGAACAAAAAGTGATACCAAATCATTAATTATTCATGTTATCTGCAGTAGTGCCTCTGTTTTACAGCAATAAAAATAATACCAACTCCTTTGGCCTACAGGACATGCCATTAAGCAGGGAAGAAACTTCTGATCATGGTTCTTCCTGTGGGAACAGAAAGTCAGAAGAGAAGGTACGTATGTTAAAATAACCATGGTCTTTAGATGCCCCTGCAGGTATGCCTGTTGGCTACATTTCTTATATGCTTTGGCAGACAGCAGATAATACTGTGAAAACTGAGGAGCAAGCTGAATGTAAAACTCATCTTACCAGTGACTGTTGTGGAACACGCAACCAGTACCCAGACAAGGTAGTTTACTGTTGAAATCACAGTATCTAATATATTCTAAGTTTAATCTTATAGAACAGAAATCATTTGCATTTGATCAAATTCCTGGTCCAAAACCACTAAAGCTTAATTTATTTTATTTTTTGAACATGTATACTGTTTTTATGTCTATAAAGTCTCATCACTCAGAGTCCTATTTTACAATCATTCAATCAATTTGCTGATTGTAGACACTGCTCTGGATATAAATTTGACACATGCACTGAGGATTGCAGTGCCTTAAACTAACCTGGTTTTATTAGGTTTGCTGTAAGGAAATGAATGTTTAAATGGCTGTGACAATTTTGGATTCTTCAATTCTGGAAGATCTGTTATCTTGGTATTTTGATTGATGATGCCTGCATTTGTATTTATGAATGAGTCCTTGGAGCTAGTATGTACAAGAATTTGAATTCTAAAGGATGTCTTCTGCACTCCCTCTTTTAGGACATGCTAACAATAATTATTACCTTGGAGTATCTTCCATATATGTATATATGTCCTTTAATTTTAGTTTGTTGACTCTTTCATTTTTGGTTGATACTTTGTTCCTTAGAAATGAATGCAGTTCCCTATATTAGACCTTGTCATTTTCCCATTTTGTCTATAGACTCTTTCCTAGTGCTTGGTGAATTTTGAAGAATTCCTATCTGGTCATAAGTGCTTAGACTTTGACCAGCTAGGTAGGCATTTCAACACCAGTTCGTTTTTCTAGGTTCCATGACAGGTTGCTTTCTTTTATAAAGTTTCCTTGGCTAAGAGTCTGGCATTGATTTGTGGAGGGCTGATGTCAGGTTGACAGTTGCTGTAGAATATGCTCAATGCTTAGATGAAGCATTCTTGACCTAGAAATTACTCTATAGCTCACCCTCCTTTACTGGGAAAAGGATTGTATGCTGCTGCCAATTTTCTAATCCAGTATCAGTTGAAAACCCATCATATCTCATATTTATTTCTGTTCTTGAATTCTTTTTTTAAGTTGTTTTTCAAAGCTAATTCTTGCTATGTATGTTTGATGCTGGTGCACAGCCTTAGCCATGCCATATTGCTATTTCTAATTCTGTCAAGGGTATTCTTGTATAGGCCATCACAAATTGTTTATTTGGCAGTATTATTTATTATTTATTCTGTTTTTCTGTTTTCTTTTCAATTTCTATACATCAGCCAATGTATGTATGTGTGTGTATATATTTAAAGAGTTTGCTTACTGCGTATTGTTTAGTGCATTGGACAGAACTCTGATTGTTGCCAATCTTTGCAGAATGATGGCCAGAAGAAGCTTTTAAAGTCTCGTAAGAAAGCAGAAGAAAGAAACAAGATTAAAACTAAACAGAATTTAAGTAGTGCCTGGTCCCATAATGTTAGCCAGAGCCATCAATCTCCTAGTCCAAATATGCATACTTTGGTCAAGACTCCGTTACAAACCTTTCAATCTCCTGCTGCCACTCAACAAAGGCAGGTTGGTGGTGCTGAGAACATGAGACACCTTGGCCCGTCTAATCAGTTTCTGTTATCTGGATATGGATATTTTCCATATCACTTTCCTGTCTTTCCACTGCTGCCACATACTCATGCTGAGAGGGACCAAGTGAAACCAGTTGCTGTTAATTGTAAAATTTTTCCTGATTCCTCAAAGCATTCAAATTCTTTAGCAAAACCACCAGATATCTCTTCAAGACCATTGACAATGACACCTCAAGAAAAGATAGAAAAACTGAGGAGACGCCAGCAAATGCAGGCAATGCTTGCAATTCAGCAGCAGCAGCAGCAATTTGGTCATCAAATTACTGGTAATGACAGTTTGGTCCTTCAAACAGGTTCACCAAAGAAACAATGTCAGGAATCTGTTACAAGCTCTGCTGTAGTTGATGATAGTGGAAATAAGATATCAGCATCAGATTTGAGCATGCTACCGGACCAAGATGAGTCCCAGAGGATCTCGACATCAATTGACGATCACTCTTTGGAAGAAACCATATACCATGAGCTTCAAGATGCTCTGGGGAAGGTAATATTGTCTTTAACTTGGGAGTTGCTTTTAAAACATGGGAGTCAACTTTCTTCTGTTTTATGACCTATATATATATATTTTTTTCTTGTTTAACAACAGTTGGACATTACCGTCCGACTTTGTATTCGAGATAGTTTGTTTCGTTTAGCCCAAAGTGCAATGGAAAGACAAAGTGCTGGTGATAGAAGTAGTACCAACAAAAGTAACAAAGATGAAGATGAAGTTCCGGCAAACCAGGAAACAAACAGACAAAATAGGTCTGTATATCAGAACATAGACCCAGTTTTGACTTCTGACTTTTGATAACAGGGCAATTCATATCTGTATGTCTGTGGTGTCAGAAAAACAAAATATTCCTGGGTCATTCACAACCAACCTATTATAATTTTTTTAATCCTAATAACCAATGTTAAATATACTGCAGAGAAATTATTTGAATGCTTTACATTGACCTATGAATAACATTTATGGTTGATTTTGATCTATTAGTTATTCTGCTCGCATCAAGTCATCTACTTCCTCTCGAGGCATAAAATCTACAGAGCACATGCAAGTTTCATAGTCAAAATATAATGTCAGAATGTTCCATCTTAGGGACTTTCATGTCTCTTTGAAGAAACTGTACTGTTAAGTTCTAGAATATTTTGATCTTTTCAAGTGCAAAGCATGCTTCTTTTATATATATATGGGCACATATATTGTTTTTTAAATTAGTCATTTACCTCTTAGTTACTATTCAGGGAATGAGCGAGATAGATCACTGGATGCATCATGTTTCTCTAGATGTTTTGAATGAGGCAAAATAGACATCTTTGTTGGTCATGGCTATATTTTATTCTTGATGGCTAAGATTTACCATTTTTATCTTGTCTCCAAAGTAAAAAAAAGATTGGAGATGGTTGACATATAATAGGTCATTGTTGGATGGATATGCTCTCAGGGTACTTTTTGGTTGATGCATGGCTTGGTGACTTTAGGAAAAAAATATAAAATGGTGATAAAGCATGTGCATTTATATGGCTTAAAGTGTTAGAAAATAAAGAGGGTTAAAGCACAAAAAATGAGCAGGGCAAGAAAGAGAATGTTGAGATTGATCTATGGTAAAACTTGGAATGATAGACCGAGTAAGTAAATTAGTGGTGACGCAGGAGTTGGGCTTGTTTAGGACAGAATGATGGAAAATCATTGGTGATTGCATGGGCATGTGCAATGAAGACATAAGGAGGCCAGGATACAGAGAGTTGCCTGAAACAGTATTATAGTGAATGTTGACTCGAAGACCTACACTGACTTGGATGGATATTCTATCGATACATTAGGAAAAGCTTGTAACAGTAGGTGGGCCTTTATGGCAAGGATTGACCAAAAAGGATGCATGAAGCTAACCCTAGATAGTTATAACAAAGCATGATGATTGTGTTTATGTATGTTGTTATTTGGCTACCATTATCTTAGATTCATTGGAAAGATGGACTTTGTCATTAGTACTATGCCTTTTTAAGGCCTAAACTATATTAAAGGGTTTATGAGGCAATCAACTTTCTTTTAAATCACAATAAGAGTCATAAGTCATCACTTCTCTTCTTAAGTTTTTTGGTATTTATATCTTACACTCTTATAATGGTGCCAACCGGTAGTTTTCATTCTTAGATTATTTGCTATTTATCTCTTAACTAAAAACTACTAGTGAAAAATTGTCAAGGTTAAGTAATCCGAAAAGCAAGGTACGCCGTACTGGCCCGAACTAGGCGGTATGAGGTGTACCGTATCATACCAGTTCGGTACTGATATGGATGGCGCACCGACACTCGGTACGTCAAAAAAACTCCATATTGTACCAATACTATACTAGTGTGGCACCGGTACGGGTCCAGTATCGAGACGGCAAACTTTGCCGAATGGCACTTGAAGAGCTCCCCATTGCCTCACTCCCTCCTACCTTCATATGATGAAACACAAAATAGGGAAGCTGGTATCTCACTCGATTTGAAGCAGTAGCAATCATCCGTGGCTCATTCAAGCTTGATCCATCTCGATCAAGTGCGATGCTTCCGGTTCACAAATGTCAAAACGTATGGAGCCACCTATGCTAGTTCAAGGCCGATATGCCTGGCATTTTGACAGGATGTCGAGATTCATAGTGGGTAACTAAGCATTCTCATTCTTGCGATCTTGTTCTATTGCAATCTAGAAAATGCCTTGTTTCTTTCTACAAGAACCAAGACTTAGATGATTCAAATAGCATTACATGGCTTAATTGGTGGTTTGTGCAATAACTAGTGGGCAATAGGGCTATAGCTAAGCAGGTAACACCTAGCAAGTAGATGAAGGAAGAAGAGGAGGCAAGTAAAATAGAGGCTAGCAGGCCGGGAAAGTAGAAAAATACGGGAAGTATGACCATATGCAGAAGCAATAGTAGAAGAAAGAGACGAATAAAAAACCAAAGGAAGGAGAAGACGACGAAGACTGGTCTAAAGAAGAAGAATGAATAAAATCAAGATTTTGAATCTTGGTACAGAACCCCATACCATTTTCCCATCGAAACGATATGGTACTGACTACTGATATTGATAGCATGTATTGAAACCGATAGCTTCCAAAAAATGGAAAACCATCAACATCGACTAGCATGCATCAGTTCAGACTAGTATAAATTGGTATGGCGATCCATATTGGTACAGCTATTTCAGCATACTAGCACCCGTACTGATGTCTGTTTCACACTGAAACTATACATACAGGTTGTACATACAAGTCATACTATCTCGTTCCGGCGATTTTGAAACCTTAAAAAAAAAGTAAAGGAAGTAAAAAATATGCATGTACACGTTGCCAGCATAAGCAATTGCCAAGTCATTACTACCACCTGGCTCCATTGATTGGCTTAATGGCAGTCGTTGATCAGCCCATCAGCTTTTGCTGGGTTGGTCGTAGCTTCCTCTGGCATCCCAAATGATGGCTTAAATAAGGAAGGGCTTGAGTTGACTTGGCCTAGGCTGCCTGGTTCAATTAGGCACCTAGGTAATCGCCTTTAACATTGGATATAATTGATTATGAATAAACCTTCCCTTATGTTGCCAAAAGAACCACCTTGTGGTTGTTGATTGTTGTTGCCACCATTTGCTAATAGCCCCCTTATTAGTTTGACGTAAATAATGCCTTTAGAGGGCGAGCTTTGGTGCAAGGGTAAGGTTGCTCCATTATGACCTGGGTGTCATAGGTTCAAAACATGAAAACAACCTCTCTGCACATGGAGGTAAAGAGTGTGTATGTTTGACCCTCCCCAAACTCCGAGTGGCAAGAGCCTCGTGCACTAGGACGCCTCTTTTTTTGAAAAAGAGGTTCAAGATGAGATAATTCTAGGTCATTTGTGCCTAAAGTTGCCTCCATCTGAAATTTGTTTAGTCTCCTCTTTGATTTATGTTCTTTAAAAGATGTTACCAGTACTGACAGTTTTAATGCCTTAAGTCCTCTTCACCTCATGGAACATCATGTTAACTTGTTTGTTGAGATACCTTGAGAAGACCAAGCATTTTAGAGTGCATCACAAGATTTATGGAAACAAAGCCAAAATTTCTTGAATTTAGAAGTTTTAGGAGGGAATAAAGAACTTATTCGAACAAAATAACAAGGGGTAGTGGTCAAGTGATATCCTTAGTGGGTGTTTGACATAAGCATTTGGGAATAAGCTTAGCTAATTCAAAGGGCAAAGGGCTTTGTCCAACCTTTCTGTATCCTAGCTCGGCCCAGCCTGTTATTGCACCAAGCAATCTAGTGAGTTAGGTAATTGGTAGCGATGAATTCTTTAAAGAGCCTGACATTGGGACCCTTAGTGAACTCGATGCTTTATGTTTATCAACAACTTAAAATATGACATTATAGTCCAGCTTTGGGATGCCCAATGCATCCAAGCACCTCCCAAGTAGAAATTTGTTCAAACAGGTGATGTCCACCACATACATCATACAATATCCATAGTGAGGCCTACCAGTCATCATATAAATAGAAATCTATTAAAAATTATTTAGTCATTTGTTTTAGAATTTGGTTTCAAAAGTGCAATAATAGCTCCTGACCTTCTAAATATTGGTATTCGAGCAAAGCACTATTTGGACTCAAAATGCTTCAGTTAAGAGACGTGTTTCCGGCAATATAACCACTTGTGGTTGTGGAGTCGATGTAAGGGCAAACGATAGGGGAAAAAGGCTTGGTAGCCTCCTTGTAATTGTAGGTCAGGAATTTCATAGTGATACTATAACATTTCTTCCTCTTGCATTTAGTAAAAGTTGCATGCATTTCTGTAGTTTTGAGTTTGTTAGAGCTGATTTGCTTGTGCTATTGCCCACTTGATATTCCTTCACTAGATCAATAAAATCATGCTTTGCCATTTATTCCTTTCTTCTTTTGTAAGGTTCACCAAGAGAGGAAACTATGCCCCCAAAGCCCTTTTTCTAATCCCTACCCCCTTCACAAAAATCTTTAGTGGACTTGGATAGGTCTCGTCTCCTATAGTGTTCCTATCCATATTAGTTAGACTCGAGATCCTAAACTCAAGGGGCATGAGAAGAAAGATCGCCAATCCTAACTGTTCCCAAGTTGCTGCTCAGACCAGCTTTAGAAGAAACATAGGGTTGGACGAGTTCCAGTTGCTAGCTTATCTAGAGTTGGCATGATCTGATCGGAGAGAGAAGGAAGAAATTCCTTCGATCCACTCAATATGGACCTCTCACAGAAAAAAATAGAATTGTAAAAGTAGGGTTTGAAATCCTTTTTGCTATCCTTAATTTATTCCTCGAATTGATGACAATGCTTCTTATTGTACTAATAAGGTTTGAGTCCCCAACTCCAGGTTGGATTCATCTTATTAGTGAGAAGTGGTTACAGTTTTTTTTCTAGAATAGTGAGTAGTAACTATGTTAAGATGAAAATTATCCTAAGTTAGATCTTGACTCTTACATTAACCTTATCTTCTGTCATGTCAACAAATTCCTCTCAAATTTGAAGATATGTTTGATCAAAGTCTTACCTGAAAAGGAAAGCTTTACTTTGACCAGTCCATTTTGAGGCATAAACATTTTCATTCCCCAACATTAGTGGGATGTGGCGTACCCTTTGAGTGTGGATACACCCTCGTACATTGTAAAAAATTATTCAATTTCAAAAAAAAAGATCACTATAATCACACATTGTATGGAGAAGTTATCGCCTTTGGAAGTTGGGCTTTACGATCAAGTCTTGGATATGGCACATCTTGCTCCCAAACCTTATCTAGACCTATCTGAAGTGGCCAAATCAGTCCACAGCAGGCCTAATAATCCTTTTGGATGGTGGCACTTTGATATCTACTTTGCAGGGGAAGGCGAAGATATTGGTGTCATAGTGATGAATGTGGGAAGCCTATAAGGATCATCTAAAGTCTAAACCAAAAGTCTGAACTAATGGAAAAGCAAATGATCTTGAGGCTTAGTCATCAAGGGCTTTAGATGCTATTTAACGTTGCCAATCACATAATCTCTCATGCAACCAAGGAATGCGGTACCGATATCGAGACCCATACAGGTTGCCAATGTGCCATTCCTCCATCTGCTTACCAATAAAGGGAGATCCGGCGGGGGATAGGGAGAGAGAGGAGAAGAAGGGGGGAAAAATGTTGGGAGAGGGAGAGGCGGGGAGCTCAAAAGGCCTCCTCTCCTGATATTCTCTGCAGGGGCTGCTTGGGGGGGGGGGGGTGCCCCTGTTTGGTAATGAAATAAAGGCTCTGCCCTTTTTTTTTGTAATTTTTTAATTGAAGTCGTAAACCGTTTGATTCACAAGCTGGCATATGTTTCTTGTATGTATTACTTATGCATCTAAATTCTTCCCTTCACACAACAGGAATATTTCTTGACTTCATCAGAAACTTTCATATAGTTTTTGCATTTAGTAGTTATGCATTCTGATGTTGGAGCATCCTTTGGGTCCATAGGTGGTCACAAAGTTCCAACTGTCCAAGCTTCTTCATTAAAATGCCATATAAATAGTATATGCTAGACTAACTATTACCTATAAAGAGTCCTACTAAGAGTCAAATGGGTAGTTGATTAGTGAGATTTTTGAGGCATTTCTTTCTATATTTGTAAGTGTCCTGGATGACTCCAATTAGGAGCTTTCTAGGGGTTTTGTTAGAGTCTATAAAGAGTCCAGAAAGGGTCTGTTGCAAGGTGATGTTTGTTCAAAAGTTTTATGAAGTAAAGAAGACTGTGAGCAGGCTGTTTCCCCTCCCTCTTTTCTGTATCTCTTCCTTTTTTTCTTATCCTCTGCTTTTTCTCTACTATTCTGCTTTTTATATTATTTTCTTAAATTGTTTTCCGCTATTATTTCAAAGATTATCATTAGAATTCTGTTTCCTTTAGATACTTTCTAGTATCTAAGCGCGGCCACGAAATACTTGTTGGTTTTGATGTATTAGGATCTGGCTATTATATCACCTGGGATTTCATTATTAATTTCTCTATCTTTTGGTTGTTCAGACATTAAAATTATTGCTGCCTGTTTAAATTGAAAAATTGATGGCTGAAATCTGATTATGACCTTGTCACGAGCTATTCAATTGAGCCTTGAAAACCCTAGATTTTTTTTTCTCCAATTGCAATTAGAACCCTGGGGTGGGCTTATTTGATCCTTCTTTCACCTAAGAAAACTAGTATTAATTCCTTTCTGTCCTGTTCTCAGGACTTGGACAGCAAGCTATAAAACTGGCTTTAAACCCTAAACTATCCTATTCCTAGGTCCTGTCAAGCAACACAGGCCATCCCAATTTGGTCCTGTATCATCTTCAAATTCATCTTCTTCTTTTTTCATGTAATATGGAAATTACGTGGCTCTTATTACGTATTTGAATTAAATGTATCTGCTAATTTTAAGAACAATGTGCTCCATGACATGCATAAACATTTTCTTAATTGTGTTTTGTCCATGTTGAATGCATGAAAAACTTCCAGATGTGAACTTTATCCTAAATCTATTTCCTATGAGTAATACATTGCTTTTCCTTCCAGATGCAAAAAATTGCCAGATGCAGAAACAAATACAAATCCCGTAGACCGAACTGTGGCTCATTTGCTGTTTTACAAGCCTTCAGAATCATGTATGGGACCTGTGAAAGATGAGGTACCACAATCGCCCGTTTCCTGTACCCCTGGTAAGGCTTTCTTTGAGCTCGAGCAGGAAACTTCTTGTATGCTCTTAAATGGAAAACCTTGACATTTAAAACTTATCTCCAACTGAAAATCTGGAATTTTACCATATTGCATGATGGGGATCAGCTTCAAAGATGCCTCTACGTGCTCATGGAAGTACTTCTGAGGAAAATCCTGAGAATAATGGAGAAATGGAGGTGCAACCTTCAGTCTGAAGTAAGATGTATTACGAAAGCGTTCTTACTAATTCCCGACCTAGCACATTGACTTATGTATTTCTTTTTATGCTTGATGAGACTCATCTTCTGTTAATGAGTTGGTTTTCCTTCTCAGAGCAAGCTGGTTGGATCATAATGGGAATGCCGGTGTTCTTGCACTGTAGCAGTCTATTCAGCAATAAACTTTCATATGCCGATGTCTTCACATATCTATAAGCACCTCATGTATCATTTGGCTTTGTAGATCTTCAAGATGCTTCGGATGTGTCTTCATTGTCTGGACTATAGAAGTTGGGTCTCCTTGTGTTTCTGTGCACACTGTAAGTGGTGTAAGATAAATTCTATACCTAAATTGTGTATGTTAACAAGCATACTGGAGATGGCTGCTGAAAGGCTGGCCATCGTCTTTGTTAACTAGAATCCTTCAGCCAATCCATCTTCCAACTAGTATTTATATGTACCATTTATGACTGAGGCCTTTATTTTTTTCCCCTAGAACTTAGATGCTGACTGCTCTCTATTTGATATTTTATATGGTATTATATCATTGCTCGGGTAACTCCTTGCAGGTAGAGTAATTCTCTAAGTAGTCTTTGCCCGAAGCGGGAGTGAAATCTGCAGCACTGGTAAACCTCATGGATTCCATTTCAGTTAATTTGGAGGAAACAAAATCAGTTTTGTGGTAATTGTTAAATGGCTATACTGACTTTTCTAATTCCAAATAATTTGAGTCAACTATTCTTTATATTTACTAAAGGCAATGCTTATGCTTATTATGGTAATATGAAGTAATAAGTATCTTATGTGTATGTATGTATCTATATCTATCTATCTATCTTTCTATATATATATATATATATATATATATATATATTGCAATGCGAAAATTGTTAAATGGCTATACTGACTTTTCTAATTCCAAATAATTTGAGTCAACTATTCTTTATATTTACTAAAGGCAATGCTTATGCTTATTATGGTAATATGAAGTAATAAGTATCTTATGTGTATGTATGTATGTATCTATATCTATCTATCTATCTATATATATATATATATATTGCAATGCGAATGGCGTGGGTGCAGAGTATGCAAGATATGTATGATAATAACAAACTTCCTGGGCTCCGCCTTAAAACTTCTTTACAACTAATGTGTCTGGAGACAATTATATGTTGCTTATTTAGAATTATAATGACTATGAACTGGCTGATATTTCTGATGTTATCTTTCTGGGAGAACGAACTGGCTGATACTTTGATGTTATCTATTGAAGCGAAGCAGGAAGGATGTGTATAAAATGACACCACTACATCGACTCTTTTAATGATGCCGGCTTATTACATTTTAAGAAAATCATGACTTACAAAACCTGAATTTGGTAGATAATGTGAGTCCTTATGTTCGATAAAATGTTAAACTGGGTTTTAGTTGATATACATATCTTATAGAACCCAAGAATCAACTTTATGAGATATTTCTTTTTTGGTAAAAACTTTATGAGATATATGGTGGCCTATGTTTTTCTCCAAAGCATCCACCTCACCAGTCAAATTTCTCATTGGTGAGATATTACGACTCCCCACCTCCATAGTACATGTCATGATCTCCTTAAAAGGGAAGGATACTGAAGAAATGAACACTGGAACTACCTGATAATGGATATATAGTGGAAGAAATGAACACTAGAAAGGCCCCAGAACTACCTCATAATGGATTATTGGATAGCTGCCAATGTTCATCATATATCAAAGGAGACTTCAGTACTCTTTACAGAACTAGATAAAAGCATCGCACAAGGGCAGTAACTTGAGATTGAGCTTTCAAAAAGGCCAACGATGTATTCATATTAGTGGTGGAATGGTCAGAATTATAACTGCAGTGCAAAAATCACATTTTAAAAATGGATTCAAATGCAAGTATACAGGCATAAAGATGTCATAAAAGATGAGCAGAAGAATTAACTGAAACAGGCAAGATTATATCAGATTACAAAAAAGTACAGGTTATAAAATTTAAAATAAATAAGAACCTAAGATGATGCTACTTGTATGAAAGGTATATTACACTCTTGCGCTCGCCTTTGTCCTTGCATTCCCCTTATGCTTCCATTCTCCCGTATTGCACAATTACATGATTTATCGTGTAAACTTGGCACATGAACCTTTCTCGAAAGAATATATTTCTCTGGGTATTATGAATTAGAACTAACACTGTGGTGGATGCGCCGGTTTAAGAACCCTAGACGATACCTGGTCGGCTCTCCATTGACTCTAACCAATCTGTAATGCGACCTGCTAATGTTGGTTGCAGGTCCAATCAACATCTGACATTTGCATAGATAGATTGACCATAACTTGATATGAGCCAGACAAGCCCAAGGACAGACTTTGTAAAATAGATTGATCTGAACAAGAATGGATCCACAATTTCCAGAACCCCCAAAAAATAGCTCGATGACGCACCAAATACCAAGATTCAGAAGAAGAATAGCATCATGAGCTTTGGAACAAATTACCTATTTCATTCAGGGCATATGTTAAAGAACACTCCAAAGCAAGCACAATCTTTCCATGTTTCTCTAACAAAACGAGTTTTGACTTGGATGAGCATGATAAAATACAATCAGCAGCAGGTTCAATATATCCTTGGCATAGCATGTGTACGCTTTATAATGTAACAGATTGTTTTTCCACTCAAATATTCATGCATCCCTGCAAGCAAATTGAGCTTGCCTTCAGTTATGCAAGAATACTTGATCAGGAAAGACAGAAGTATATGGACCATCTAGATGAGAGACTCCTCACTGTTCCTTCCAGATCTTCCCTGTCACCTTCAGCTTCAATTCTCTGCTATCGCCGCCGCCAGAGAAGAAAAGGGCCATGTTTCGGTGGACAACAAGACCATCGTAGCTATCACGTACCTTCTTGTGGCTGTCTCTTATGCTTCGAGGCACCCCTTGCCATATTATCTTGCGTCCATTACCGCCAACCTCAAGGCTGTAGCTATAGTTTTTAGCCTCAGACTCATCCCCCATGAAGCGCAAGAATGCTGTGTAAACAGGTGCCATGGCCATCTGGAAAGCCTCGAAATGAAGGCAGAAGTACTGGCCAAAGCAACTGAATACCTGATGATACCATACCACAGAAAAAATGTGAATCATTACTAACATACATAGAACATAACATGATACCACAAAAAAGATGACATGAGACCCTTTATTTTCGCATTAGCAACCCCAAACCACCAAAAACAAAAAAGAGAGAAAACCTCTAATACCTTAATATATGAGAAAATGAGAACTACAAAGATGTGAATGACTAGTGATATAAATAGAACAGAAGATTCATAATAAGTCCAAAGAAAGTGAAGCAAAACGCCAGGGGTTATAAACCCAAACAAGTTCCAGATCAGAAGTCCAGTGAAGACACGGATGAACTCAAATTAAAAAGAAGCCTGAAATTAAACATTAAAGAGCTCGAAAACAGGCCTAAGAAGTATGGTTGCTAAGTGTAGATTTCCTTTTGTTTTTGTTCTATATTAATGTAAGACTAAAACGTACAAACTTGTTCAATAAAGGAAATAATAACCATCCAAAACTGTCCACTATGAGGAGACTTGAATCAGGTATGAAACTTGATTTACATTCTAAGGAGATGATTTGAATCCACAGCCCACTCCGTTTCCTCAGTCCTACTAATGATCACCTCAACAACCATCATGCAGCCATAATGAAATACAAAATAATACGTAAACACGATCTGGATCCAAATGCAACCCATTTCCAGC
This sequence comes from Phoenix dactylifera, assembly GCF_051530095.1. Lineage (NCBI taxonomy): Eukaryota > Viridiplantae > Streptophyta > Magnoliopsida > Arecales > Arecaceae > Phoenix > Phoenix dactylifera. The sequence goes on from NC_143203.1 coordinate 22,706,334, forward strand.
CCTACTTCTTTACATCATCTGAGTAACTATTATGCAATAAGATCGATGAACCAGAATATGACTGTCTATACTGGAAGTCCTGAATTGAACCTGTGAGTAGCTAGGTCCTGGAATGCCACCAGCACCCTGGTTCAGTCGGTGGTAGTAAAGGAAGGAAGGCTAGCTGTCCTATCAGTGCGGACAAGCCAGTCTGCCCCTTCCCTTCTGCCAAGTTGTTTAGAAGGCGCTTTCCGTTCTACGGTCCCTCGGAGCGACCAGGGGCAACCCAGTTGGTACTGCTTGGTACGACCCAAGACAGGACCAACACCAGCCGATCTCACCCGGTACAAAGGAACACCTACCTACAAGGTTCCTGAAGCCTTTCTTCTGTTGTTTGTTTTTGAACAATGAGAGGAAAGAGGAAGAAAGAGAGGAAGGAGAGAACAAATATATCAAATCCAGCACCATCAAGAAAAAAAAACTGAAAAATTTGGTGCTAGTGCCATTATTGGCACTAATAAGCACAATCATGGATCCTAAAAGCTTGCCTAACTCTAATAAGGACCTAAACAAACCCTAAAAAATAACAAATCAATATAAAAAGTGGGTCTTGTGCAATAGCAGGACACCTTATGTACCTTGTATTATGTGGTATGCTAGCATACAGGTGCCGTACTGATCCTGTCCTCAACAGGTACTGGCATCAGAATCGGGACTGTAAAGTTTAAATCTTGGTTATGCACCTAGAACTTGCTACAGTTTAAAATCAATGTCATATTGATAATTAAAAAAGAATTAAGTCTTAATTGAACAAAGTCTAAAGTAGCTGGTCCACCCTTGTTCATTAAATATACATACTTTAAAGCTTGGCTATGACTCCACAAAATTAGGCCCAAGCTCAACAAAACCAAACAATAATCACAAGCAAGACTTTACTGCTTAGCTCAGTTACAGTCGTCATTGGAAGACATGATTTCTACATAAATATTTCAGCCTTTGCATTTATCACAACATAAATCAAAACCAATATTTTAATTGACAGCCACACTCCAAGAAAGATTTCGATGAGGATATTCTACAAATAGATTACTCCTCCTGCAGTTTGTAAATTAAACTCATATTTAAGCATATACAGCATACCACCATCAATTCAAGCAGAGACATGGCCATCCTGACTGAGCTAGACTCAGTTAATTGAAAGAGCCGTCTTAAGGTTCAGGTTTCACCAATACTGGTTCAAGCTTGGCTTAAACAAACTAAGCTTACTGGTTCATTGACGCTTCCTAGTTATAGGAACATGCAGTCTGATGTGATTGTGGGTAATGGGCCCAAATAAAATATGGCTCATCAACAACAAATACATATAGTGGAGCTGTTAAACCAAATAAATAGAACATTTGGAATGTTCAAGTTATATTTCACAAAATAACAGTCAAAGAAAGCATGGGTAACATGGTCTAAACAAGAGCAGAAGAGAACATAATGACAAGTTAGTTATGAAGAATCATTGCATATCAGAAGCATCCTTAAAAAGTTGAAACAGTACCGTTAGCATCCATGTGGCATTCTCAACCTCATCTGGATTTGATCTGACATATCGGTGGTTGAAACTGCTTCCATTGTGCATGTCAACCTTGTGATCGTCTTTCAGATGACTCACCAAATGAGGAATATCACCTACAACAGTGCAATCAGATCCTGCATATGGACAATTGTAGGGTCTATATACGCATAGTGATTCATGTTTCAGCTTGCAATAGTAAGGATAAATCCCATTACAACCAAAGCTCTGATATTTGCATGGAAGTTCAAGAGAAGCTGCCACTTTCTCCAAAGCAAGACATCTAATATTACCCAATTCATGCCTGCAAGTAGGACACTTATTGAATACTCTAGACTTGCATCCAGAACACAATGTATGACCATTTGAACACTGAAAAAACCCAAGAAGCACTGTCAGACAAATCTTTTCTTGTTGAAAGAATCACTAAAAATATCATTATATGCACAAGTATGGAAGCTATGCTTGAAATCATATACCATATGAAAGAATCCAGTCTTTTGAAAGAACCAATGAAACAAAACCATAGAATTAAATTAAGAGAAAAGATAATGGAAAACCAAAATATAAATAGAAAAACTTTTTTGTCTAATCCATCAGTAAGGCAGGCTCAGCAAACAGATATAGCAGAAGAAAACAAAGAGTTGAGAATAAAAATGACATAGGATGCCAATTTGATGCACAGCTCCCTTGTCCATTTGATAACTACCACACAGATCAGAAGGGATGAAAAGAGAAAGCATGATCGCGCGCGCGCAAGAGAGAGAGAGATGTGGGAATAATTTGGCTAAGGCCATGTATCTACAATTACATGATTCTAGGACACAAACCCAATCAGAAGTGGTTTTTGGTATCCTAAAAAAAAATCTTAGAACTGCAGGATTGACAGTCTTTCACAATGCCACCAACTTTTCTCCTCACCTCTTCTTAGAGCAGCCCTCCCCATTCGTATGTAGTTATGACATTGAGATAGGACTTAGGAGGCTGCCATCCAAACAGCCTCAAGAGGCAGCGATGATATTTGTCTTAGTAAAAGGACCTTGAGCAAAAACAATTGCCCTGTTCTTTTGTTTTATACCAACTTAAGAACGTATTGCTGTAATAAATAATTTGAAACTGTAGTTATCAACAAAGTGTTGGGGATACACTAATCCACTTCAATCCAGTTTCCCCTAAATAACAGATAATGCCAGGGGAGTCTAGGGTAATCTAAGTACAGTACAGGTTCCTTTTTTTGTTTTCCAACGATTTCTATCCTTTTCTTTTACTTGTTTTAAGGATTTTCCTCTTTGCCCACTTGGTTTTGCAGTTATGCATCTGCTTCCTTTTCCCTAACACTTCCTGCATCAGTTGCAAATTATAGTTGAAATATGTAGAAAAAAGTTAACTGTCTCATCAAATTTAGTGTGCATTAAAACTAGAGTGAAAATGGGTGTGCAACAACAATAACGGGGTGAATCATATCAGAAAATCCATGAAAAATTCTCAATTTACTTCAGTACCATTATGTTGACAGGTAGACTAGATACAAGAAATACTTGTTTGATGACTTATTTTGATTTGTAAGTAATTATGAGATATTGAGGATAGATTCAAAGAAAATTATCAACTCAAGTAAAGCAAGCTAACAACATGTCCTGTTTTACTGGCCTTAGGCACAAACATCAGTGAATGAATAGCAGCATGCCCGGTGAATTTTGTGTGAGACCCATGAATTGCATGCTATCACTAAGTGTGTGTGGCCATGTCGGTGCGTAATGCCAAGCATGTAAATGGTTGCCTGTGGGTGCAACAGCTTATACAAATAACAGTATTATATACTAATATGATATGTTGTGGGACAGTCCTACTCTCCTCAGGAAAGTGCTACCATGTCCTCCATCGGTTAATAAAAATCTACTTAAGACAATAACCATCAATTCTCGTTATTCTAGTGAATTTACCTATATGGCCTTTATAAGTGGTAAACACTATTATAACATGGAACGCAAATGATATCACAAAGATTCCGCATTCAGTCAAACACTGCACATAACAAATGGTAAGGCATTAACACCACAAGCTCAAATGTTTATTATAAAGGATCTAATTTTACAAAAATATAAAAACTAATGCATGGCAATGAAAAGTCAAATCCACAATCAATGCATTTGAAAGTATTGATGGCTTTGATTTCTCTGAAGGGCCACTCTAATCTGGAATCTTAAAGGTGCTGAAGTTCCTATGTATAATAGTCTCCCTATATTTCATTAAAAATTTAGTGCCCATTGAAGAGAAGCAGCAGTATCTAAAAATATATAAAACTAAACACATGAACACTTTAGAGTCCAACCACATGCAGCCAGACTCACAGACTTTCGTATTATATATAGTAAATATAGAAAATAGATTTTCTAGTTGAGGAAACTATCCAAGTAACAACAACTAACAGACTAACTAAGAAACATAAAGAACAAGCGAAAATGAACAATTTTTTTTTGGAAAACAAAATGAACAGATGTTTAAGAGAGTTGTATATAAAGCAAACCTGATGGATGGGTGGATACATAGCATTCAAGCAAACAGGACATTCTAGGAGTTCATAGACACTGCTAGCAACAGATACGCTCGGCTTTGATAAATGCTGAGCATAGTCATCAGCATCTTCATTGATATCCATCATATCTTCAATATTCTGAGGATCACTAGACTCAGGATCACTAGATGACATGACTGCCAGTACAGACAACTGTAAGACCTGTTTCCAAAAGAAAACAAGCCACGCCAATTTACATTCTGATTTATCATTGTTTTAAATTTCACAATATTAAATCAAAAAGTGTTTTGTTAATATTTGAGAAATGATGCACAAGATGGTCTCATTTTTGATTCAGACAAACACGCCGAGTTAATTTGGAAATAGCTTTTAGAAGAGTTCATTTGAAATTAGCTATTCTAACTAACAAATAACACTTACATTGCATGTACAATTAGTATGCATTGCAAAGATATTTCTCAATACGAGTTTCAATTTTTATTTTTTAATGATGTAATGACAAAATGTTCATTAAGCATATGAACATCATAAAGTCATCATGGGGTTATAAATGTGATCTCTGGATATATAGTTTTGGTGATGTCTCAAACAGAAACAATTAAAATGTATCTATGTAAAAGTTAAAACCATATTTCACAGCATTTGACGTCACATAATTATGTTCCATTTGATGACAATGGAAGACATGGCAACCACATTGTCTATGAGTTCAAACTCTAGAAGAGTCAAACCTAGTGGACATGCGGGAGGAAAAAACCTTCTCTAAACTTCTATGTAACTAAACTGGCAATGCTTCCATATCTACTTGCAAACCCAAGTTTTATTTTATTAAAATGCTGCTTGAAATAATAAAAGATCTGATATCACATCAACTTTTCCATTTGATGCCAATGTAGGACATGACGGCCATATGGTCCATGAGATTCGAGTTCTAGGGTAGTCAAACCTACTGGAGAAGAGGGGGGAAAGGAAAATAGTAAAACTTCTCTAAATTTCTCTGTAACTCAACTTGTAATGCTTCTGCGTCTACTTGCAAACCCACGTTTTGTTTTATTAAAATGCTCCATGAAGTAATAGAAGAAGAAGTAACAAAAGAGTAGCACAATTATCCACTTATGCAACAAGTCAGCCTCATAAATCAATTTCAAAAAAAAACACTGAAAATAACCCCAGTTTTGAGTCAGTCCAGTGTGAGGGGAAAGTTTGTTTAGAAGTTTCTACCAAATATTAGAACCATGATATATGGTTGTTTTTATTTGACCATGCATCTATCATCACAAACATACGTTAATGTGCGTTTGTCTGAAATTTATATAAAAATTCTAAAGAGACAGCCAAAAAATTACCATTCTTGTATACATTGCAGTTTATGATGAAGAGAAAGAATAAATAATACTGAAGAGAAAGAATAAATAATACTGAAGAGAAAGAATTAAATAATACTGAAGAGAAAGAATAAATAATACTGAAGAGAAAGAATAAATAATACTGAAGAGATAACTAGACCATAAGTAAGGATTATCATATTCTCTTCTCAGCTTTAATTTCCTTCCTCTCTCTCTCTCTCTCTCTCTCTCTCTCTCTCTCTCTCTCTCTCTCTCTCTCACTCACTCACTTGATTCGGGTGCCCAACTCTAAATTTCCTCTTCTTGGACCTATTCTGTTTTTCATTTTTTAAGGTATATAACAAATAAATGAAGCTCTTATTAGGTTGATAGGTTGATAAGGCTCCATGTACGGGTGCACATGCCTTTATTTTTCTTTTCAACTCAATTATAAACAAGTATGGTCCAAGCCGAGGTTCTGTTGACACAAACAAAATCCAACATGATGCAGCCCCTTGCTACCATAATTCTCCTACTTGGATGGCCAACGATAGCTAACTAGTCTAACTGAAATTTTAGCAGACTAACTATTCGCCCCTAACTTCGCATCAATAGCATCCTTTGGTCATTTTCCATCAATTCAGGCCTATATTTAATCCTTATGTTCATGCAAAAATTTCTTCTGCATTTTGTTGAAAGTTAGGGATGAACTTTAATATAGAAAGGAGGAAAGTCTTGCTTATCAAAATGGTATGTAGATGAGTGTAAGAAATAGCTGGTTGAAATTTAGGGGCAAAATAGCCAAAAAAAAGAGACGCAAGACAGTACAGTTTGCTTAGTTATTGGCCCAACCCATCCTCAGTGTAATATAGCATCATAAATGTTCTTTTCTTTTCAATATTTTTAATTGCTTCCCCTACAAATTGCCACTTAATCCTACAGAAAATAACCTCACCCCCCCCCCCCTCCTCTCTTAAAAAAAGAGCCCAAACTCTGTCCTATAAGAAGATTCTGAGTATGTGCACCTCCATAAAGAGTACCAATGACTATATCATGGACAAGTAGAATGAAGTTTCCAACTTAACTCACACAGGACACATTTTTACCATTAAATCTCAAGCATCAGCTTAAGGCTATCATAGAGAAACACTTCCCTAGAGACACAAGCCACATGGAGGTTTACAAATGGAGGTTTACAATCTTTAGGAGGTTTTTAAGTCCAAATAAGTGGACAATCTTGAAATGCAGTCCCCTATGATAGAATTTGCTTTTGAGTTTTAATCTCCAATGTCTCTTCTTGCTGCTTGAATTCTCTATTGAAACTACTTCTTATGGTCTTTTTGTTTGGCAATCTTTTTCTACTACCGATACTCAGTTTTGAAACTTCGGGCATGATGACTTAGCATCTATATTTTCAACTTGCTTTTAACTAAATTCTCATAAAGTTGTTCAGCCTACTAATTTTCATATCTTTCCTGCTTACCTTTTGCTCCCATTTTAAGTTAGGGTTCTCTTCTTCAATTGTTTGGTTTCTTTCCTTCAATTGCCTGGAAGTTGGAATGATAAATATTTAATGGACATAAACTCGTTCCTCTTGCTTTCAGTTAAGTTACTTCTAATACAACTATAAAGCTTTTAATGAAACATGCTAAGCTAACCAATAAGATAATTTCAATGATTATTGGCTAATTTCATAGTTGCCACTCATATGGCTCCTAGGAGTCTAGGTTATTCTTCTTCAGCCATTTAGTTCCTTCCTTGACAAAAATCCTTAAGCAAGTTAAACAAATTAGAGAGTTATTTTTCCAATCATCAAGCTTCTCGACCTCCATATGTTTTCGTGCCTGATCTGGTTCATGCATCATGTTTTCTCATCAAGATTTTACAATACTTCGCATGTTTTATCACTCAAAACAACACAACTCAATTTATAACTCCTAATTCTTTATTAGCCTATTGTAAATTTCAAGTGATCCAGCTTGCCATGTACATTGTGAACTCTTGCATTAATCTTTAAATATTCTCCTAAACATAAAAAAAGAACAATATCTTGTCCAACAATTAATATTTGCAAAAAGGCTAGTTTTTTTAACATGTGAAACATCATACCTGCTTTATAATTTACGTATATTTCTAAGCCACTCCAGAAGTTGCTATCTTGATGCTGAAAAGTTGTAATAGCAATTGAAAACACTGGAATAATTAGAAGAGGAAGACATAACGACCTTTTAAACTATATGGTTATAATTTCAATGGATGATGAGCACGATCCTATAATGACACTATGAAAACATAAACTCAACCTTCCAAGCCAAACAAGTCATCCACAGATTACACAGAAAGACCAAAACCTATAGTAATGGTGTCAAATTCACAGTAAAACAACATTCGTGGCCATTGCTAACCACTAGAAAGCACACATTCAACTTTTTAAAAACTAAAATGGGCTGCAACAACTAACCATAAGCAAAAGTAAGACGTACTGTTAATGTCTACCCAATGTAGCATCTGCCACAAATTCTATTAACAAAAAGATAATTTAGAGGAATCTCACTAGACAATCTAAAAGAAGTTGAAGACCTAAAGATAGGAAAATAGCAAAAAGATGATTTGAAGTTCCCAAATCCCATCAAGGTAATTGGACTAGACGATATACAGATGAACTAGCACAAACATGAGATCAAGACCATGAAAACTGATCCACTAATTAAACAAAAAAGAGAAACGAAAAGAGTAAAGTGGAAATCCTGCGCACCCGATTCTCTGAAAGGTCTTTTAAATTTTTATTTGAAAGGATTAAGAGAAAGATGTAAAAATATCACCCAAAAAACACTAAACAAAAGTTAAACATCAAATCTTTCTAGAAATAGGAGTGGATGACTGTCATAGATGAGGACAAATCTGAGAAAAAGGCCAGCCACCGTTACCACAAAATCACACAGAAAGAAAAGCAAACCCACTTTTTTTTAAAAAAATCCAATCTTTAAGCCAATGCCCCATCAAACACGATAAAAAAACTAAAAAAAATCAGAAATTGGATAGAATCAGCAAATCTCTACTTCCATCCGTACCTTTCAAAGGAAGAAGAAGCCCCGCAACAGGATCAAAACCCTAGTTTGAACCGCAATCTGTAGGGTTTGCACGCATTGGGACGAGAACTTTTTTCCAATTAAAGGCTTCGATCGCCGGAATTCTCCCTCGCCAAATGTTTTGGGTCGGGTGACGGTAGATAGCGAGAGGCGCGGTTTGGTGTTCCGGCGGTCCACCGGGACTCTGAACCGGCACGGCGCGGGGACGCTAAAGCGTAGGTTCGAAGCATTTAAAGAAGGGGAGGCGCCAAAAAGCGGAAGGGTTTGAGAGGGATTTGCTTCCTAAATGCGGAAAGTGAACCGTGATGGTAAGGTAAAGACGTCCGCGTAGTGTTTCTATGCAGAGGCACCGATCCACCGTCCGATGTATGCTTAATCGATCACTGCCCTTGGCATAAGGATGGAATTTCAAATCAGATTGATTTTTGGATCCCTGGTTTAGCTGTCATTTGATGTTTAGATTTTGCCGACTGGTGATCTTTTTCGCTAACTTTTCTTGTTTATTAATAACTTCTAAGACCTTAATTCCTATTTTGTGCTGTGCTCAGAAATACCTATAGTAATGGTCGGAAATCAATTTTTATATATGATTTACTCAATAAATGCATACAAAATTTTTTTTAGGATATGCTTGGATGATTGGCTTGAAAATTCTATAAAATTTATGGGTTCGGCCAGTGCAACTAATAAATCTTTTATTTTTTCTTCCTATGAGATTCGAGCTGACCTACTTCAAATCTACCCCTTGGTATTCATAAAATACATTCCTAACCTAGCTCTATAATTTTGTTAGTTGTATTGGCTCAACCTATAAATTTTATAGAATTTTTTGCCCAATAATCCAAATAGGCTCTTAATTGAATCATCCCTATATCATATACAAGTGTGTATAAAATAGATATAGTTGTGAAACAAAGAGAAATTATTAAATAAAATCTAATGAACAACTAAAAAAAAACAATTTAATCCACAGGTTGGAAATCAATTTCTATGTCAATAATTTTGGAATTTCAACAAAAATATTCTTTAAGATTTTTGCTTTTTTCCTTCGAAAATTAATTTCCTAGTTATCTCTTATTGCTGCGCTTTTCAGGGCCATAAGAATCTTTAGAATGGGATTCCAACTTAGCGCCTTTTGAGATTTTAAGAAGAGATTCTTTTTTGAGATTAGTTGCATTCTGGGGAAAGTTATTGTATTGGTCTTCATAGTAGAATTAGTTGGGAAAGCTCGAGGGATAATGGTTTATTCATCATTTGGCAAATTTTCAATGGCTCTAGTTAGCTTATCTTTAGCCCTCAACTTAGCTGATATTATACTAACACCTAAATTTTCCGAGCATGCAAAAATACAATGCATAACAATATTCCATATATAGTTTTTGTGTATGCGTGTACATAGACACATGCAATAATTCATTTTTAAACACATCTATATAACAAAGATAAGAGACGAGGAGAGTGGTTTAAAGAGGATTGGAAGAGAGAGGTTGGATGGGGTTAGGGTAAGGGTAGGGAGATGAAAAAGAGAGTCTGGTTCATTAGGATACAAAATTATGAACTAATAAGGGAGAGGTTGCATGGGTTTCAATTTATTTTGAGAGTCAACTGAGATGAAGCAAGCCATTACTAGTTTTGGTGTGTCTCATGCCCCCCCTCAAATCTCCTTAATATTCATTCACATCCTAACAATCAATGTACCCTTTATATTCTATTATTAATTTTTACCTCTTGAAAATATTATCTTCTAGTACTTTAATCTAAAAGTATTTGGTCAATAACATTGGTGCAGAGAATTATTTTTAGCATTGCATATTCAGAAATAAATAAAAATAAAATTTTGTATCATATATTATAAATGGAATAGTGGGATCTCTCTCGTATCCTTTTTCCTAATGTAATCATTCTTCAAAAGAGGAATTAGAATAGTTTTGTGTTTGGATCTAAGAAGAAGGGAATGCATCAAAATCATGCCTTTTTAAAAAAAATAAAGAATAGACTCTGAAAAAATGGCAGAACCAAGAGGTTGAATAAAGAGTAGACCTTTATTCTATAATCTCAAATTCTGAATAATATGTCTAATAAAAGATTATTTTATATCATATCTTTAATCACATTTATTATTAAATTCAATTTATAGTTAACCCTCCAATGAAACATCGTGCTTCTAAAATCCTGTTATTAACGTAGGCAAATTATTATTTTCAGCCTTCAATTTATAGCATAATTATTATTGCCAATGAACATTGAACTTCAATTTACAGTATAATCATCTATGAGTGCAAATTTTGATTTCAAAATGTATACGACATATATCTTAATTCAATGAATAGAACATGTAATGTCAAGAACCCAAAAATAACTTGCCACGCCAACATGTTTCGAGCTCCATTACATTGCAAAGAGGGGAATCTGCATTTAATTCAAACGATCTACATTCCACCCAAGCCATCTAGATTATCGGCATATAAGTATTTGACATAATTTGACCCAAGATTGAGATTTAAAATTTGAAAAAAATTTAGACGGAATTATCGGTGCCCAATCCTCAATAGATTTATCAACTAAACCAATGGGCATCCATTTAGATCCAATATTCTAATATACCCCAATTAGCCCCATCTTGATTTGTCATACTAACGAATTTATAATATTTTAAACTATGTACATAGACATTATCAATTTTTAACTCTAGATATTTGAAGACCATGCTTCACTACAAGAATTATATTACAAAAGAGTACATTTTAAGACACTTAAAATATGTTAGAACTACTAAATTAAGTTAATAACTAACTCTTGTGAGATGCCAAAGGCCACTTGCAAATGAAAGAAAAATGTTGATATTTGTAACATTATCCACTTATTCTCATAAATTTTACTAGCTAGATTTAGTTATAGGAAATTGAAGACCATTTTTTTCATAAAATCGCATTTTAATTCTTTGAATAACATGATTTATTGTATTTGCTGCCGATTAGTGATTCAATAAATGATTTATAGTGATAAAACTAACTACTAATACATTAATGCAAATGCAATATATATGTTATCAGATTAAATACAAATTATCGATGGCTATAATGTTTTTAATCATGTTATCAAGTTGATTCAATTATATAAAATGTAACCATTTATGGAAACAAATTCTATATTATAAATTAGCCCTCCCCTTGAAAACTCCAACTTCTGGATCCTAATCCAACTATTTTCAACAAAGAGGTGCCATTCAAAGCTCCATAACTAGTGTAATGATACGATGCAGCTACATGCAAGCAAGGAAGTAGCTAAATAGATATAAGTAGATCATAAATATTAAACGATAATAAGTAAGACAAAGTTGGTCCCACTGTACTCTCAAAGACATTCACAACTACAAATAATGTTGCTACACCATGCTTTGTTAGGAGAATTTTTGATTAAAAAAAAGAGAAGGTGTTTTTCAAAAGATATTACACAAAACAAAAATAAAATCAATTCTCTGTGATAATTTAATCATTGAATTTTTTCAGCCGTGATCTTTTATATCATTCAGCCATTCTTAATAATCTTTTATATCATTCATGTATATAGGGACATTTAGGTTATGCCCTGGACCATATAACTTCCACGTATTTATTAAGCACAATTTCTCCTTCCCCCAAAAAAGGACCACATAGAACCAATAATTTCATATTATTTTTTGCTTATTGGATGGTATTTTGAATAATTCAAAAAATAAAGGGAATGATCACCATCTTATGCACTCATCTTTACATGAAAAGAATAGAAAAGAGGTAAAAAGAACCTGCTAACACTAATTTCCTAATCTTTTTAAAAGCCTTCTTCAAAGATATCATCACCATCTAAGCTGAATCACGAGCTCCCGTCATATAATAGATAAATAAAATGAGCACCATAGCTGAGTTTATTAATTTTTCCTTTCATGATAAAAGTATCTCATGAACAACATCTGCTTTACATTTTGGGGCATTGTCGTAACATAACCAGTCTATCTGCAACAATAAAAATAATCATGGTAAAATTATACTAAAGCAACAATTTTGCAAGGAAAAAATTAAAGAAGTTGAGCAAAATTCTCCATGAAGTGATGAAATATTTTATCTCGATTATTCTTCCATGTCAAGCATGAGTTCTGAAATTGACCAATCACAAACTATTATTATTAAATTCAAATCTTACAAAAATTCATATTTAGGGAAAAAATTTAGTTAAAAAGAATATTGGTAGAATCAACACTTTTCACCATGAATTATTGTATATATTTGTATTATTAAATACTCTAGGGCATGAAGAGATGGAAAATGATCATTAGCAATACACATTTCACTCAAGAAGTTGGCAATACATATTGAAACATGACCTTTTAAGATGCATTAGAATCTACCAGTTTAGTGAAGTCGAACACATGCTATGTACTGCATGATCTAATAGATATATACCCACACACTAGACCATAGTCTGCCGGTTCGGCCCGGTACGGACTGGTCCGACCTAAAATCGGTACCTGAACAGCGTGGATACCAGTTCCATCTGTTCGGGTACTGGTTCCAGCTATTTTCGGGCTGGTATTGACCGGTACGCTTGCGTACCGGCTGCATAACGGGCTCGTATCGGTCCGTATCGGTGCGAACCGGCCGGTACTATACGCTCCCTCAGAGCAGAGCGCCTTGCCGCACGGTGCAATTTCACGGCATGTGGGTGCGATTCCCCGCACTGCCCCACGCGGGCCATAAATGCCCTGTGGCGCGTCCGTGAACCCAAAAAAAATAAATAAATAAACAAAGACCGGTCCGGTAGGCGATCGGTACATCTACTGGTTTCGGTTCAGTGTACCTTGCACTAGATCATTACTAGATTTCATCCTATTTGGTTTAGTAAGTTCTCTAGTCTTTTTTTTTTTTTCAAAAAAAATCTTGTGTTCAGACAAACAAAATTAATGCCCCAATTTTCCCTCTATTAAAATTAATGCCTCTATTTTCCCTCTATTAAAATCCTTCTTTGACATGTGATTTACCCCATCCATAAGCTAGCTAGTTAATATATAAAATTATATTCTAATCAACAATCATCCATGTATAAATTATAATGCAAATGTACCTCCCTGACCAGAATTTGCACGGGGTGATAAACGCAATCTCTATCAACAACTCTTTCACACATAATGATCATGATTCTCTCCATTTGATGTTTTATGGCGAGAAACTAGATAAGTCAAGCAGCAAAAATGTGAGCATATCTATTACATCACAGAAAATTAAATGCTAAAACTTGCAGTGAAAAAAAGAAAAATTCTTATCATAAACATTTCATCTGCAAACAAGATAAGATTCACATATTAAAAGGTTCTTCTTCCCCCTTTCCTCTTCCTTTAAAATTATTCATGTGCATCATATGCTGAGTGCCATTCTTAAGTCTTCCATTTACTTTTCAACCACATCCTCTGTTTCTAGGCCAACGAGGACAGTTTCAATCTCTAAATATAATTTTAGTGCCATATTATTCATTTTTCTTATAGCTGGCCCCTTAATTAAAGAAACACTAATTCTGAAAGTATTTGCCGAAAATAGATCTCTACCTAAAGAACTCAACACTACCTCTTGATCTGATAATTGGAGAACCAATTCCATCTACAACCTGTAAATGATCCTTCAGCAGGAAAAGATTCAATATAAACAGTTCTACACAATCAATCTTGTGCAAATTTTTCATCCATTTATGCTCCAATTGAAACATCTCTCCAAATCTGCAGCTCAACACCCACATCAATGTCCTAAGATCTCTCTCTCTCCCCCTCCTTCCTCCTTCCCTAACCTCCAAGAACCTATATCTGGTGCAGTCTACAGAAAGCAACAAGTGGAAAGCCTAATACAATAAAAAAATTTACCCAAAAACGATAAAGATGGATTGAAACATATCATACATCAGCTCCATCATATCATACATAGTTTCTCCATGGTTGGTTTAGGCCTAATGGCTGGAACTACTGCCAAACTATAGAGGCCCTAATGATTAGGCACTTCTCTCATACCATCGAATTATTAGCTGCTTATTGGAGCAATCAATACTCTCCACAAACGCATGTATTTCTCAAGGGCAACAATCAAATAGCCTGCTGTTTTATATCAAATCTCTCAGTGGTTAATCATCTCCTTCCTATCAGATCAAACTAATCATCTCCCACCCCAAAATCAAAGCATATCTATCCTTTGCCATAGTCAACCAAGAAAGAACACAACATAGAAGAATGAATGAAGTCAAAACATATATAGAGAACAAACGAAGGATTGGAATTAGACCTGAACAGAGCTTGGTAATGATCGGACACTCATCCGACCGGGAAGGGGCCGATGTCGCCGGCCCTGAGTGCCCGGGCAATCTCGTCGGCGACCGTCACACACGACGAGATCCAGCCATCAAGGACCATCCACACCATGTTCATTATGTACACAGCCAAGCCCCATGGCATTGCCATAACCCCCAATCCCACCTTGTATTCTGACCAATCTCTTCCTCCAATCCAGTTCTCAACAGAAACCAACCTGTTCAAGGCCCAAACTCCAAGATCTCAATTGAAATCAAACTGTTATTGGTACGAAGAGCCAGATAGGAAAGATTGGTACAAGCAACAATAAAAGATTACTTTATATGGGTAGTTTCTTTTATTCTTTGGGCAGCTTCCTTAAAATATTATATGAAGGACGAGCAAGTCAAGAAAAGCGAAGGTGGTTAGAGTGGAAAAGAAATCTCATTGTGATATCCGGAATTTGTAACGGTAGTTAGTTTTTTTTTAATTTTCTCTCTCTGTGAGCTGCCACGTCTAGTCTAGGACTCCTTCAAAAGGAAGGAACAAAAAGGGACTGTGTGATTTAGATCGGAGGGTGGAGATCTAGAGATGGAAAGGTTCTAGACGTTGTACTTGTCAACGGTCAAACATGGCCACATTAGCCTTTGAGCTTTCAATTTTAAATACTAAGATCAAGATGTGGCAATTGGATTGGATTGGATTGCATCCAGAAAATCGATTTAAGATGATTTCGGGTTCACCATAATAAGAGATACCATCGTGACAACAAAATTAAATCTAGTAATTAAACAAAAGAAAGAAAAATAAAAAGAGAGAGCGCAAACGAAACATGCGAAGATAAGAGAGATGGGGAGCAGTTTGGTCTTAAACGTGATATTTGGAAGTTTAGATATTTTCTTCAGCGAACCAGAATTCCAAATTTAGGATATCAAGAGCTATCCTTCACCTGGCACCGCACATGCTAGAGTATGGAAAAGAATAGATAGAGGCCTTGCTTTGGGAGATCAGTTGAATCTATTTCCAGAAGCAGGTGCGCCATTTAGCTCGGTTTGCTTCGGATCATTGGCTATCATCATTATTATTATTATTAAGAGATCATCACCATAGCAGCTCTCACCCATTTAGGTTTGAGAAGTTTTGGTTTTTGTGCGATGAGGTGGCTGATGCGGCGAGGAAGGCATGACAATGTGAGGGTCATCATTCCCATGGGGTGCGGGTGCCTATCATGTTGCACAAGTCACAAAGGTTCTGGGGTAATTTTCTTCAGGCACCGCCTCCTATTAACTCTAAACAAGTTGATGCATGGTTACCCCCAGCCCTTAGTCTGCTAAAAGGTGAATTTTTAACTTTCTGATAGACTTGTTTGCATACTTTTCTTCTTAGCTTCGCCTTATATGTACCGAAAAAAAAAAAAAAAGAAAATAGACAAAGTTTGCCTTTCTTAAGCGTGCAATGACATGTTAATGTGTTTGGCTAACTCATGAGGTGGGGATATAATTAATTAAACTATTGATAAGAAAATAAAATATACTATTATATATGATAACAATTATGAAGATTGAGAAGAGAACAGAGGAAGAAGATGAAATGTAGAAGAAGAAGAATATATTTTCATTGCCCATTCCACATCTGTTTACTTGATAGAGTATATATAGAGATCGGAGAGATCAGAGTTGTCAGAAGGTTGTTAGGATTTTGTTGCCTAGCTGGTTTGTTGAAGATCCGTTAGACACAACGCCGTTTAGGAGAACGTTTCACTGAAACATTTGAGCCGGGACGTGTGTTGAAGTGCAAAGCTTAACCCGATGGCTTTGTCCAGCTGGTCATGAGCAGGTCTGCTGATATCCCCCTTCAAGCTGAATGTTCTTTTAGAATATGAAGCTTGGAACAGAGAGATGAATGTCTTGTAGAGGAGAGGGATTTGGTAAAAATGTCTGCTGGCTGGTCTATGGAGGAGATGTGGGATAAGTGAATCTCCTTGGAGCGAACTTTTTCTCGAACAAAATGGTAGTCCACCTCGATGTGTTTCGTTCGAGCGTGGAAGACTGGATTGGAGGCCAATAGCATTGCAGAAATATTGTCAGAAAATAGCTCAGTTGGTAGAGTTGTTGTAATCTGAAAATCTTGAAGTAGTCGCCGGAGCCAAATAATTTCGGTGGTAGTAACAGCGAGAGCACGGTATTCTGCTTCTGTAGAAGATCTTGCAACTGTTGGTTATTTTTTTGCGTACCAGGAAATGAGATTTGTCCCCAGAAAAATGCAAAATCCTGTTGTGGAGCGTCTGTCCGAAGCATCCCCTGCCCAGTCTGAATCACAGAAGGCTGTTAAGACTGAGTTGCCGGGTGAAAAGTGTAGAGAATTGTGAATTGTTCCTTTGATATACCTGAGTACCCTTTTCAGCATTTGAAAGTGAGTTTGCTGTGGATGATGCATGAACTGATAGAGGAAATTTGCTGCAAATGAGATGTCCGGTCTTGTTAATGTGAGGTATTGTAAAGAACCGGCAAGACTTCTGTAGAGTTCCAAGTTGGGAAATGGTTCAGATACAGTGGTTGGATGATGTTTGAGAGAGAGGGGTGTCTGCACTGCCTTGCTGTCTATCATGCCTGCCTTGTTTAGAAGATCTGTGGCATATTTAGTTTGATTAAGGTAGACCCCTGCACAGCTGTATTCAGCCCTGATACCCAGAAAATAAGCCAGGGTACCTAAATCCTTGATTTTGAATCTTTGATGTAGAGTGCTGATGAGATTGGTTATGGCGGTTGAGTCATTTCCTGATATCAAGATGTCATCAACGTAAATCAGGACAGAGGTGGCAGTATGATCTTTGTGTAGAATTAACAGGGAGGGATCTGCTGTGCTGAACTTGAATCCAAGGTGCAGTAAGAACCTAGAAAGTGTGGAGAACCATTGTCTTGGCGCTTGACGGAGACCATAGATGGCCTTTTTTAGCCTGCAAACATGATTGCATAGAGTAGAATCTGTAAACCCCCTGGGTTGTTCCATAAACACTACCTCATCAAGTGTGCCATGAAGAAATGCGTTGGATATGTCGAGTTGCCGAATGATCCAGCCGGAAGATAAGGCCATGGATATGAGAACCCGAACCGTTTGAAACTTAGCTACAGGGCTGAAGGTTTCCAAAAAATCTAGACTATATTGCTGTTTGAAACCCTGAGCAACCAGTCGGGCCTTGAAGCGGGCAATTGATCCATCTGAATTTTGTTTAATTCTGTAGATCCATTTGCATCCTAAAATATGTTGAGTTGGTGTTCTAGGTACAAGATCCTAGGTTCCTTGTTCCAGCAGAGAATTGAATTCTTGGGACATTGCTTCCCTCCACTGTGGATCCTTTGAAGCAATGGTATAGCAGGTTGGTTCAGTTGGAGTAGTTACTTCATGTTGCAAAGATAGAATCCTTCTTGGCCGAAGTGTTCCCGTCTGAGATCTTGTGATCATTGGATGAGTGTGAGATTGCTGTTCAGGGAGCTGAGAAGGTTCACTGTTTCTGGAGCAGGAGCTGGGTGAACAGGAATCAGGACAGTGTGTTCTGTGAATGATGTAGGGATAATGGGGGAGTTATGCTGATTGGTGGAGCTTAATGGTGAGGAAGATGTAGGAGGAGTAGAGGCTGTATGAGTAGCTGGAACAAGAAGTGGATATGGTAGTAGGGCTGGTTGATTGGAGGTTTCTGTTTTGGCTGTAGCAAATGGGAAGTGGTGTTCATCAAAACGGACGTGCTGGGCGATGAAAATGCGGCCTGTGACAGGGTAATAGCATCTATAACTTTTATGTGTTGAGCTATATCCAAAGAAGATGCAAGGGGAGGAGCATGGTTCAAGTTTGGATGTGGTGTAAGGTTTTAGCCATGGAAAGCAGCTGCATCCAAAGGTCTTTAGTAGACTGTAGTCTGGGGGGCGATTAAAGAGTTTTTCATATGGTGATTGGTTGGAAAGAAGTGGTGTTGGTAGCCTATTAATTAAGTAAACAGCGGTTAAAAGTAAGGCTGCAAATGGGTCGGGTCGACCCGTGACCCGATCCGACCCGACCTGCGTAGACCCGACCCGACCCGAATTTTAGGACCCACGGGTCCGGGTCGGGTCCTAAAATTGGACCCGAATCATTTTCTGGGTCGGGTCTGGGTTTACCAAACGGATCCGATCCGACCCGAATGGACCCGAAGAGAGAGAGAGGAAAAGCAAAAGGAAGTCTTTTCTTTTTTTTTTCTTTTTCTTTTTTTTTTGGCGTGGGTTGTGGTACTGTTGGTCAGTGTGGGAGGATAGCAAGTTAGCAACAAGCATAGGTTCACGGAATCCAAAGGAACGTCGGCCGTCAGGATTCTCTCTCGATCTATTACACTGTTGAGACCTCTGGTGTCTCGGTAGCTGCCTTTTTTTTTTTTCCTTCTGTTTTTTGGTTTTTGTTTCTTTTAACTTTTGAAGGGAGAAAGTGAGGGAACACTGCAACTGAATATGGGTCATGTGCCAGTTTTCTGTAATGGAATTGGATTTTGGAAGAAGGTCTGGGATTTTTTTTGTCCTCGTGAGAGGGGAGCTGGGAGACACCAAGTTCCGTCCAATCAGTCATATAGATAAAAAATAGTGTGATATGAAATTTGGCTTGTAGACCGACTTAGTTAGTAAGTCATGGGTCATTTGTTCTGACTGGAGCTCAATTGCAAAGTCTTTCAAGTCATGGTCACCCAGCACCTCATAATTATGATATGACCAAATTAGATTTGCCCAAATTTTTTTCCAAAAGCACAAAAAAATTGGACCTGATCGGACCCGGACCCGACCCGAATCAGACCCGGACCCGACCCGAACCCGACTCGGACCCGACCCGATCTTCAACCGGGTCGGGTCCGGGTCCAAAATTGGGACCCGAACAAAAAACCGGGTCGGATCGGGGTCACCTAGGACCCGACCCGACCCGACCCATTTGCACCCCTAGTTAAAAGAGCTTCAACCCAAAATTGTGCAGGGACATAGGACTGAATGAGTAAGCTCCTTACTGTCTCGAGAATATGCCTGTGTTTCCTCTCAGCCACTCCGTTCTGTTCGGGGGTGTGAGGAGAGGACAACTGTGAATTATTCCAGAGGAAGAAAAGAGTGTTTGAAATCTGCGATTAACAAATTCTCCCCCACTATCAGATCTAAACAGTTTAATTTTGGTGGAGAACTGTGTTTCAACCATTGATTTGAAGGTTACAAAAATGTCGAATACATCAGACTTTGAGGACAGTGGGTATACCCAACTGAAACGAGTGAAATCATCAAGAAATAGTGCATAATACCGAGATCCCTGGGGTGAGGTTGTTGGTGATGGCCCCCATAGATCAGAGTGTATTAGTTCAAGGGGAGAACTAGTAGAAATTCCGACTGTATTGAAAGGCAATTTGTGGCTCTTTGCAAGGCTGCAAGGTGTGCAAAGAGTAGTAGACTTGGATGGAATATGTAGATTTATTCTCTTGGCGATTTGGGAAAGGACTGATGATGCTGGATGACCAAGACACTGGTGCCAGTTGGCAGCAGGGTGAGTTGACGATGTGAGAGCTTTGTGGGATGAAATGGATGTGGTACTTTGTTGAAGGAATGTGAAGGACAGTTTGTATAGACCATCATTGTTGCAGTGACCCTGAAAAAGGATTCGATTGGTGTGTTTGTCTTTTATAACACAGCTGACAGAATCGAAAATAATAACACAGTTGTTATCACTTGCGAGTTTATGAATGGACAGCAGGTTATATGAGATTTGTGGAGCATGAAGGATTTTTGAGAGACGAAAGGAAAATTTAGGAGTGTAAAGGGTGCCATTACCAGTGTGACTGATGGAGAGATTATCTCCATTTCCAACAAACACTTGATCTGTACCTTGGTAAGTCGTGGCATTTGGTATATTTGAAATGTCACCTGTTAGATAATTGGTAGCACCACTGTCTATGATCCAAGCATCAGTGTTGGGAGATTGGGTAGTAGCAAGAGCTTGATGACTTGATGAAGACCAAGCAGTGGCTGGAAATCTCCCATTGAAATTTGGATCCATTCTGTACCAGCAGTGGGTAGCAGAATGTCCAAACTTCTTGCAGATTTGGCATTCAATGGATGGTCTGTTGTCTCTGCCTCTGCCAGAATTGATCTAGGGTCCAGATCTGGGCATTTGCCGTCCTCTTCCCCTGCCACGAGATGAAGGAGAATAATAGTTGTACCTTCCACGTCCTCGAAAAGCAGGGAGAGCAAAAGAAGCATCCTGGGAATTTTGTTGTTTCTCTTTGTTGAGAAGAATAAGTTCTTCATTGCTGAGGAGGGCATATAATTCATCTAATGGTATAGATGAGGATCTAGTACGAATGGCTGTAGCGAAAGCATCATAAGATGTGGATAACCCAGAGAGAATGTGCAGAATAACATCTTCAGAGTCTATTTTAGAGCCTGCTGCAGCTAGAGCGTCGACTTTCAGCCGTATTTCTTGAAGATATTGAGACATTGACTGATTTCCCTTTTTGATGTTATGTAATTCATTTTTCAGTTGGATGATATGTGTTCTAGTGGAGGAATTAAGTCGACATTCAAGGGCTGCCCAGATCTGGTAGCAGTGTTCCAGGTTTATCACATAGGGAAGAATAGAGGAAGAAATGGTGGAAGACAGGGCTGTAGCAAGGAATTGATCCACAAGGATCCATGCTTCATATGAGGAATTATCAAGTGAAGTTGTAGATGAAGTTAAGATGTAAGAACCATCTAAAAAACCTAAGTATCCACTGGCTTTAACAACTCTTGAAACTTGGGATTTCCAAGTGAGGAAGTTGTCATGTGTGAGAGGAGTGGATACCAAATTAGAGATGTTATTCAGCAGAAACTTCAGTTTAGGAGGAATGCTTTGATCTTCCATTGCTCGAAGTCCTTCATTTGATTGGGTAGCATCTATTGATCCAGGTGAGGCCATCGGAAGAACAACTTTGAGGTTGAAGTTTGGAGACTGCATAAGCTTCAGAATCCCTTCATTTTGTAGGAGGAAGACTAGATGTATCAGTTGAGGTCGTCCCAGTGAGGTCGTCCCGCTCTGATACCATGATAACAATTATGAAGATTGAGAAGAGAACAGAGGAAGAAGATGAAATGTAGAAGAAGAAGAATATATTTTCATTGCCCATTCCACATCGGTTTACTTGATAGAGTATATATAGAGATCAGAGAGATCAGAGTTGTCAGAAGGTTGTTAGGATTTTGTTGCCTAGCTGGTTTGTTGAAGATCCGTTAGACACAACGCCGTTTAGGAGAACGTTTCACTGAAACGTTTTGAGCCGGGACGTGTGTTGAAGTGCAAAGCTTGAGCCGGGACGTGTGTTGAAGTGCAAAGCTTAACCCGATGGCTTTGTCCAGCTAGTCATGAGCAGGTCTGCTGATAATATATATATATATATATATATATATATATATATATATATATATATATATATATATATATATATATATATATATATATATATATATATTAAAAGCAAGAGAGAACAAAAGCAAGGAATAACAGAAATTTTGTCCAAAGCCATCCAGAACATCAATCTCCATACGATATTTGGCTAATTTGTAGGAAACAATAAAGCAAAAAAACAAGAACAATACCAAACTAGTCCTTAATTAAGGTTCATAGATATTGAAAGGGGCACTTGTCACTCACATGGTGAATTTTCGTTTTCATAGAAACCAACATAAGCATCAAACATTTGATCAATAAGTTATAAGTCCATAAGAGATTATTAAGGACCATAAAGTGGTTTATATTTCATGTAGCAGCTTAGTTTGACCTTGAATTCAATCATGGGGTCGCATCGTTGTCACATTGCTTGAAATGGTTACACATTCAATAAGCAAATCCATCTGAGACTATCCAGAATATTTGGCGGAAATAATAACGCAAAACTGGCATAAGATATTCCTCAATGGTTTCTATACATGCAATAGTGAAACCAAATAAGAACCTGTGTCCGATCCTGCTATCCAGTTATCCCTTCAATCTTGAACATAGCAATACCTGTCCTGTGGATTTTCTGATCCATGCTAGGCTGAAAAATTCCACCCTCCTGATATGGCAATTGAATGCCCATGTATGCACAAACAAATTAATAACATTTCTAGAATCTCACCAACTCTGAGTACTTTACAGTATACATTGGAACGCAAAGCTGAGGTCCAGCCATTATTTCTTCATCCCACCAAGCAATCAGCACAAAACTTTTCATGAACCTCCAAGTGGCAGTTCACAAGAAGCACCATGGTATGAATGCTCATCAGTTCTTCAATTGCCAATCAACTCAATTCAACAAGTTGAGTCACTGGATTGGAATCTTCATATGGAGATCCAGTATGTTCACATAGACAGATTCTTTGTTTCAAGTTGCTAGTATAGCTCTTGTCTTCTCAAGCATATATCTTCTGAAGATCCCATCTCCTCATCAATGTGCTTCAGCAACTCCCCATTTCCACCACAAAGCCTACTAGTCAATGACGGGGATAATGGTGGATACATACCTGCATGATGTTCAAAATAATAAAATACAGATTTATACAATGAGCAATAGTTCGAAAGCAAGCAAAGCAGAAAATCGAATTAGCTCGAAAGATATGGCAGAGTAGCTTACGCACTTCTTGAGGAGTTCCTGTCATAGTCTTTTGCTACATGTAATAAAATTGTTCCAGACAGAACAACAATGAAGCCACAAATTTCAGAAATGATGCTTCCCATGCTTTGTCCATCCCAATCCTGCAATCAAGTTTGAACTTGACTTTTAGTGACTCACTAAGCAATGATCTAAAAGCCCAGCAAAAAGCTAGAAAAATGGGGAAAAAGAAATCTAACTGGAGGCTGATGTAATAAAATCAATTGTGTCACAATAAGGTGAGAGCTTACGAGGTGTCTCCATTTATCTGATTTACAGAGACAATCTTATGCACATAATGAATAAAGGTGCATACTACATAGCCCCATATTAAATATCTTCACAATTACTTGTGTCAAAAAGGTGCTCTTGCATCTATGCTCTTGCTGCTGTATTCACTAAAACGGAGACATCAAATGACAACTTGCCTTTTAAATATGCTAAACAAACTATCAATTGTTTGTAGTGGACAGCCTGACCATTAATTCTCCTAGGAAGATGAATATCAAGGCACAATTTCACAAAATTTCCAGATATACAAGTGTTAAGTCATACAAACATCCAATGATAAGTTTGTCAATTGCTGCCAAAAACACAGGAACATGTCAATCCTACCTGCAGCAGACCTACTGTGAGGATCCGTGCGGGCGTGTGTTTAGTCCCACATCGGTTATTCACTAGGTAGATCTTGGGTACTTATACAGGATCAAGGAACCCAAATAATACCTTCCGGCTAGCCATTTTGGGTGAGGTCCTGGGTTGTTACAAATGGTATCAAAGTGGATCCGGCTCATAATCTATGTGGACTAGGGGACACTGCAGCACGGATCCATTGGGATTGACCACGGGTCAATCGTGGTATTTGTGATTTGATTTGAATAGATATGAACCCTTAGCCTGACGAGGACGTCAGGACTTGAACGGGGGGAGTATGTGAGGACCCGTGCGGGCGTATATTTAGTCCCACATCGGTTATTCACTGGGTAGATCTTGGGTACATATACAGGATCAAGGAACCTAAATAATACCTTTCGGCTAGCCATTTTGGGTGAGGTCCTGGGTTGTTACACCTACAGTCATCCTTGATCACCATAAACTAGCAGGATATAAGTTGATTTATGAGGGGTGACGAGAACTGCATTCTTCCTACTAAGGTTAGATCTCATGTTAGCTTATCCTGCAAGTGGTGTTTAGCTTATCCTGCAAGTGGTGTTTAGCTTAGATATTTCAAATTGAAGGGAACACAATTCTGGCAACTGCCAGAGTATGAACAATGCATTGAACAAAAGACACTAAGACAGATGGTAAAATTTTATATGAAACTTCTCAAGCTTTGTAAATGTGAATCAAGCAGTTACATTATTAAACTAAAGCTGATGACACACATCACCAAGATTCCAGTGTGGATGCCAAGATATCTAATTGCACGATCAGTGCTAAATTGAATGATTACACTTGACATCTTTATAAAAGCCTGCAATTAATACAGCTATCAAACAATACCTTGAACATTATGACACTCGCGAGGATTGTAAGTGTAGTGAACATCACATAATATATTGGAGACACAATGGCAGTATTAAAGGTGTCCAGAGCCTGAAAATAATAAAAAAAAATAACTCAAATTAAAAACAATAACAGATGCATAAGAAAATTAAAATAAATATTTCTATTTTCTGGATTTAGATAAAAACTCTATCAGCCTCAAGATTGAGATAGCTTTATATCATAACAAGATAAGATATATGATGTAAAACCAAACTATATTACCAAAGACAAAAAAGGGTAAAAATTTCCAAAAACCACAATTGATAACTTGGTCAAGTCATGAGTATATTAAAGCCACTATCCAGCGGAGTATTCAAATACGGTTGTGTAATATCTAGATAAAGACTGATCGAAAAAGTACATGTAAAATTTGTTTTTTTATGAGTTCCATGGAGAACAATTGCTAATTCTTTCTTCCACTTAATGGCATTCAACTTATTAACAATTACACAGTTAAACCGATGAATTAGTTTCAGTTTTTCAAAAAAGTTAAAATGTGATGCATGCACATAAACTTCCTAATTCTTTAACTAGAAATAAAATTAAAAGCATGAACATATAAAAACAGAATATCAAATTGATTTACAATGAGATACATTTATCAGATACTTCTTCAGTCTTGCAACCTATAGTCCTCCTTCATATGACTTAACAGTACCGTATCCTGGCCACTGCATACCTTGAAGGCAATGCGGCTACCTAAAACTTTTCGGTTTACTTGCACCATGATTTTGCAATCACCTCCTTAAACTGTTTGAGAGACTATTACTCATTCAGTAGATGTTATTAATATCAATATTCTAGGTGATGCATAATTTTCATCATACAATAGTTCATCAAAGAAGCTCATAATGTCGAGAAGTCCATTTATGCAAGCAAATCTACAGACTGGGCCCTCTCTAAACAATACAACAACATAACTGTTCAGAAAGAAAAAAATATTCAGTACCTAACCTTAATCATATTAAAATCCATTGATTCGTTAGACCTGATCAGATATAGAGGAACTATCACTGAATCTAACAGAACAGAAGGGGATTTTCACATAACTGAAATGGAAATACTCCAATAGATATAAAGTACTACACTGGCATGTATTGAACACCGTGATGAAATGCCTGTATTGTATGATAGTTTGGTACTTGAATAAATCATGAATTATCGGGATTAAAAAGTTCTGGCACATACAATATAGTATAACACATACCATGTTAGGAGCCTATCGAGATGAGTCACACCATGGATTAAAATACTGATCAGCATGGTTAATATGACATCATGTATGTCGTAAAAGTGATTTACCAGCAAACAACACTGGCACATTACCAGTTGCATGTCAATGCTTTACACTTCATGGTCCGAATCATGGTTTGGGCCGTATGGGGGCGCACTACAGTACCGGTTCGGTACTGTTATCCGGTACAGATGGCATATCGATATTCGGTATTCTAAAAAAATTTCGTATCGTACCGTACTGATACTATGCTAGAGTGGCACTGGTACGAGGTCCAGTACCGAAAGAACGGACTTTAGTCTGAATTCATGGCAAGCACTGGCAATTTACATACTTTGCCATTGCCAGGCTGACACGACATGGCACCAGCACACGGTACCTCCATCCACTACTCACTCTGGCCTATATGGTGTGAAGCCATACTAGGCTGGCAGGGTGCCATATATAGAAATATGATATAGCTTGAACCCACTAAAATTCACATTTTTCGTGTGGCTAGATTCAAGATGAGTCGACTTTATGATTAAAATCACTTGTTACCTCCTTTTCGTTCCTAAAACTGAAACCAAATATCAGTCAGTTTGAAAATTTAGGTGATCATATTACAAGGGATAATGCAAAAGACAGTTTGTTATTGTTCTTTACAGAAAAGTATAACGATGCAGCATTTTGAGTTAAATTAAAAAAAGGTCGAGTAATCAAAGATTAAAGATGCTTTAAAGCAACAGGGATGAATCAAAATATGATTGAATGAATTAAAGAAACAATATCATATACACAAAATCTTTACACAGAAACTTAATAATTCCAAACTCAAAAATTTACTTCTTACAGTTATGCTTATATTAAAAAAGAAATTGGTTTTAAACTCAAAAACATCCACAAGAGGAAATCCCAGCATAATTATAAGCACACGATATACAAGGCGAATATATATATATATATATATATATATATATATATATATATATATATATATATATATATATATATTATGCCATTACTCACCTTGTTAAGATAATCCATTTGTGTTATCACACATGTAAGCACTACGAGCATAAAAACCCATGTCTGGGGATAAATTAACTGATTCATACCCTCAAAAGTCAGCTTGAGGGAAGTACCCAGAGCTTTTACACTCATTACCTGCATATATAAAAAATCATAGAGAGTAAATAGTATATTTATACTTCAAGATACATCGAGTCTCAACTGTTTTTTTTTTCTCTTTTGTGTGCACGTTATAGATTAAATTGTAGTATAGTATATAAACAAGAAAGTAGCAACATAGTATTACCAAATAGAATCATTACCGAGAGAGAGCCCATCAAAGAGCAAATGCCTGTGTAAATTAGCACATTCGTATGCCCATAGCGTGGAGAAAAATGGAAAATCAGCACGAAGACCAATACAATAACCGAAGCCACATACAGCAGGAAAGCTGCAAAACAACCAAGGCAAGGATGCGACAAAACTTAATCATATATATATATATGTCATTGGTTCACTAGCTGTGCCTTCTTCCAATTTCTTTTTCGTTGCCTAAGATATATAAACAGACAGAGTGAAGAAATCTGCTTACCTGTTTGAGTGGCCAATTCCCATATTTCCTGAACCGAGCTGATTGCTCTCTCCTGCGGTGCGTGAATGACAATCACCACAGATCCTGCAATGCACATAACACAGCCCAAAATCCCAAGACTGTGCAACTTCTCCTTCAGAATGAAGTGAGCCAACACAGCGCTACACATGCCATTTGAGATGCCATCAGCACCTTAGCAGTCACAGATGATCCACATAGCTCTTCAATTCTAGTACACAAACAGTGGAGGACCTACCTAACGATTATGCTCAACGCGCCAAGAGGCGTAACAAGAACTGCCGGGGCGAACGCATATGCCACAAAATTCGCGACTTCTCCTACAATCACTGAACAAGATACATGCCTCGGCATTAATTCATGCCCCAACGACCAGCGATCCAAGTTTTTTCGATCCAAACCCATGAGCTTTAATGAATTGACACTATTTTACAAATTAAATGATACCGAAGTTAATTAGTTTCTATACGAGAAGGAGAAAGGAGGGGTTGGGTTACTTGTGATCATGCCAGCCCACCAGAGGGGCTCCAAGAGATAAGAATATCCACCGACGCCTGCACCGCAGAGAACATCAAAATTCGTGATGAATTCAAAGAGGGAGAGTGAGATGAGTTCATGTTGGGGTTGAATGACCTGCTCGGATCCCAGAAGCGGCAGCGGCCCTTCTGAGGCCCTTCTTCTTGACGATGAAGCTCGCCCCGATGAACCCGCTTGACAGCAGCGCCAGCACCAATCCCTTCAGATTGTCCGTCGAAAATCCCATCCCCCAACACCACACCGATTAAACCCTCCTCTGTCTCTCTCTCTCTCTCACACACACACACACCCTTTTCCTGGTTCCTAATTCTATCGAAATATAATGTAACAAAAATATTACAAAAAAAAAAAAACAAAGAAAGAAGGAAAGAAAGGAAGCTACTAAGGAGGCTTCCCTTTTATTTCCTCCTTGTTTTTCTCGGCTCCTTTTGTTCTTATTCAGGGATTCGAGTAGGAAGAAACGATTGGGAGCTTGGGATTTGGGACTGTAGCCGATGGGAGTGGTCGGAGAAGAAAAAGGGCTAAAATCGCCATTTTATATTATTTTAAGAGCAATTATTGCGAACGGCACTGATCAGCTGTTCGGTTCAGAACACGGCATCCGGCATCTGCAAATAAATCTGTGGAACGATAAGGGCCCCACTGGACTTTACACGTGGCAACCAAACAATGGCGTGTCCTTCCAAGTTTGGTTATTCGTTAGATTTGGTTTGTCTGGGTAAGGTATGTACCAAACAATGACGTGTCCTTCCAAGTTAAATGCCCTTGTCACTAAGGTCATTCGCGTAAATGCCACCGCGCGGGGTCTACAGCTATAAGCGCGTCCGGTTGGATAGATTTGGAGCTTTGCCATGACGTGGCACGTGGAGCAATACAAAGATTGAATGGCGACCGTACAAGCATCGATCATGGAAGTGGTATTTAGCCCGGACCAGTGCTCCGGCATAGAGATGGGCACTGGGCCGGGCCGCCCACGGCCCGGCACGGCACGGCACGAAGCGGGCCGTGCCTGGCACGGCCCGCCAGCTACAGTGTCGGGCCGTGCCTGGCACGGCCCCTTTGATAGGGCCGTGCTGGGCTAGAGGTTCCTGGCCAGCGGGCCGTGCCAGGCACGGCCCGCTTCGGGCCTGGGCCGGCACGGCCCGGTCTAGGCCCGCGGGCCAAGCACGGCACGGCCCATAAGGGCCTGGGCTGGGCTGGCACGCGAGCCTGGCACGGTCCGGGCCTGGGCCCGGCTCGGCCCGATAAAATTTTTTTAATAAATTAATAAATATTGAACACTAAGAAATCTTGATTTATGAATATAAAGCCACCTTAATGGTGGGGGGTTTGGCATAGACCCCTACCAGTTTATTAATTTAAATCAAAATGGTACATGAAGGGAGGTTTGGACCTTGGTCTGACCTCTAGATTCTAGAATACAATAAGAAACTAAGAAAGGGCCGAGGTTTGGACCTTGGTCTGACCTCCAGAATACAATAAAAATGTATAATTATAAAAAATTAAGAAATCTTACTAATCATCAGTGATTCAGTGAATCAGTATTCACTCTTCAGTTTTCAGTCTTCAGTCTTCAGTCTTCAGTCTTCAGTAGTGTTTGTATCATCATCATCAGAGGATGTTGTATTATGTCCACCTTTATCTTGAAGTCTTGCCTCAGCATCCAGCCAATCCTTGAAGCAGAGAAGCATCTCCACCGTTTCGCCCGTCATCCTACTTCTCTTTTCGTCAAGAACACGCCGACCTGCACTAAAAGCGGATTCCGATGCTACCGTGGACATCGGCACAGCTAAAATATCGCGTGCAATTGCAGACATAACAGGATATTGATTTCTAACACTCTTCCACCAAGATAATACATCTAGATTCTCTATTTGATTTTCATCATATGCAGACTGAAGATCATTTCGTAAATAAAATTCTAGTTCACTACTTAAAGATGAAGAAGATGAAGAGGAACTTGAAGCATGTGTGTGTCTTCTCTGTGCAATGAATGAAAAAATAGATGACGAACGAGAACTACTAGAAGGAGGAATAGAGGTTTGTATTTGTGTTCTAGATCCACGAATTTTTTCATCATATATAGCATAAATATCATAAAGAAGTTGTCTTACCTCATCTTTAGCAGATTCAGCATCTTGATTCATATTTTCAGCGTATGCATCAAGTAAAATTAGCACGCCATTTAATTTAACTCTAGGATCAAATACAGCAGCTAAGTTATGCATAGGACATATCCTGTCCCAATACTCATTCCATTTAGATTCCATTAGGTGAATAATAGGCATTAAAACATCATCATATCTATGTTCTGCAAATTTTTGACTAATTATATATGCTTGTTGTAAAAATGAACATGAAGTAGGGTAATAAATACCAGAAAGAACATTGGTAGCATTATAAAAACTAAGCAAAAAATCTTCCAAAATTTTTC
Organism: Phoenix dactylifera; assembly: GCF_051530095.1. Lineage (NCBI taxonomy): Eukaryota > Viridiplantae > Streptophyta > Magnoliopsida > Arecales > Arecaceae > Phoenix > Phoenix dactylifera. The sequence continues at coordinate 22,737,137 of NC_143203.1, forward strand.
CTTTATTCCAATCAGTTTCAGTCAATGTAAATCCTAATCTACGATCATTAATATATGCACTTAAAAAATTTTTATATGGGTATGCATCATGTATCATGCTATATGTGGAGTTCCAACGAGTAATTACATCAAGTTTAAATTTTTTAAAACGTTTACCATGATTTATGCATAATTCCTTAAATTCTTGAAGTCTTGATCTAGAAGCATGAATAAAAGAAACTGCATTTCTAATTTTTGAAATCACATATTGAATCATGCCCATGCCAGCTTGAACAGAAAGATTTAAGATGTGACATGCACATCTAATATGCAGTAAATTTCCATCTAATATGGGATGCAATGAGTCTTTTAATAATACAACAGCAGAATTATTATTAGATGCATTATCAAAAGTAATAGACATAATTTTATCATTAATATTATATGAACATGCAGTTTGATAAATTATATTTGAAATTTGTTGCCCAGAATGTGGAAAATCAAAAGCACGAAAAGCAAGAATACGTTTATTTAATTGCCAATCATTATCAATATAATGAGCAGTAATGGCAATAAAACAATTACTACCTACAGATGCTGACCAAATATCAGAAGTTAATGAAATTTTTACATTTAAAGTAGAAAGTGTTTCTATTAAATTTTGTTTCATTGCTAAAAAATTGGTCATAGCTACTCTTCTAAATGTACGCCTACTAGTTCTTTTGTAAGCAGGTTGTAGGTTTAATTGAACATATTCTTCAAAATTAAAAGATTCACATAAACTAAAAGGTAATTCATCCTTAACTATCCATTTTACAAGTGCTTTTCTTTGATTTTCATGATTATATGCAAAATTACCTACAAGTAATCCCCCTTGTATATTAAGGCTACTTTGAGTTTGAGCATGAGAATCATGCATCCTATGACTCTCTTGATGTCTTTTTAAATGCCCTGTTCCCCCACTACTACTACAACTATAAAGTTTGGCACATTTTTTACATTTAGCTTTGCAGACTCCCTCAACCATAACTCTATCAAATTCATTCCATACAGTACTAGTCCTCTTACGAGAAGAGGTTTGACCTTCACTCGGTTCACCAGTTCTAGAGGAACTAGGAACAGGGGGTTGGGGATTAGTTTCTTCTCCCTCAGAAACAGGAATGCCAAACTGACTTTCCTCAAAAGATGACATATCTATGATTAATTCAAAAAATAAAAACTAACCGCAAGGAGGAATTGAGTAGAGGGTCGGAGGGCAGAGGCAGAGCCGAGATTCCGAGCTTCCTCTTGTGCTCTCAACAGAAGCGACCTTCTCTTCTCAACAGGAACCTCCTCTTGTGTAGCACTTGAACAAACTAAAAATTAAATTGCTAGAAGAGCACTTTAGAGGAGAGAAATAATAGCAGTAGAGAAGGAGAGAATGAGAGGTTTGGTGTGGTGAGAATGAGGGAGGAATGGGCTATTTATAGAAGCCCAAAAATTTTTTTTCCCCAAAATACCCCTCCATTCAGCCGTTATTGGACTGTTGGGAGGGGTAAAATCGACTTTTTCCCGAAAATAGCCGTTGGAAACGGCTATTTTCCCTCCCCCTCTCCAGGCGGGCCGTGCCAGGCACGGCCCGTCTGGAGCCGTTACGGGCCGTGCCTGGCACGGCCCGTTTGCGCCCGTTACGGGCCGTGCCTGGCACGGCCCGTTTGCGCCCGTTTGCGCCCGTTACGGGCCGTGCCTGGCACGGCCCGTGCCGTGCCGTGCCCGGCCCGGCCCACCAATAGAGGGGCCGGGGGCCGGGCCGGGCTGGCCTTCCGTGCCTCACGGGCCGTGCCAGGCACGGCCCGCTTAGAATTTGGGCCCGGGGGGCCTGGGCCGGGCCGGCCCGGCACGGCCCGTTGCCCAACTCTACTCCGGCATCGTAAAAAATAAATAAAATATACATACGTGGATATATTTGCTTCGAAGCATGGGCTTGCGTGAATGCTATTTAATAGTTTAAGCTGGCACTCGACGCTTGTGAAAGCGATCGACAATTCGTTGTGGCGAGATGGTGACCTTTTGATTTTGATCTGACGCTTGCCATACGTAAACGCTATGCTGTCCGTCGGCTTGGTCGAACCGGGGAGGGTGGTCATGGTCAACTCAATCCAGCGGGCTCCAAGATTTGGTGCCCGTTGGATTTCCATCAGATCGAGTCCGTTCGTTATTTACTGTTACCGTGTGGTTGCTGCGTCGCCGCCAGCCATTGCCTTTTCCTCCTAATTATTTCTTCCTCCCTACTTACTACATTTGATGATTTACTACATTTACAGTGTTTTGGCACATGCAAGTGATTTCGGCCGTGGACTAATTTGGATTTGGTCGGCTTGAACAGAGATTTTTTTTTCCTCTTTTTTCTTTTTTCGATACACCAGCTACTCGTACCGTCGTACGTACATAGGCAAAACCAATAATAATAATAATAATAATAATAAATGACAAATCGTGGGGCACCTCATCAGTGTCAGCCTAAATGAAGTCTCCAGTATGGTGGGCTGTGAATGAAACCACCTCATCAGCTACACTGTTCGCTTTTATATAGACGAATGTAGCCTCCGAGAGTCTATACATAGCTACGAGACCCTTCCTCTTTTTTTAAAAAAACCTTTGGTCATGCGGGGTGCATTCTGAACCAGCACCACCCAGTTCTACTGCTCCGAGTGCTCCTCCAGCAGCCTGCCCCATTATTAGAAACTTCAATACGAGCTTTTTGAACCGTGTTGTGCCTTGCAAGTTGCATATATGCTTCATGAGATAACCATTTCAATTCCAAAATACCCCTGAAGTTCAAAAAAGATTAACAAAATATTGCAGCTGCTCCGGCTGAGGTGATTTGTCTAACTTTCAGGGCTCGTTTGGTTCGCAGGAAAACGAGGGGGGAAAGTGTGGTCAACGGAAAAGTAATGAAATGCCTCTTGTTTGGTTGGAGTTTTCAAAGGAGAGAGATGGGAAAGTTGTATTCCCATGGGAATATGATTCCCACATTTCGGGCTCGTTTGGTTCGCGGGAAAAGAAGGGGGGAAAGTGTGGTCAACGGGAAAGTAATGAGATGCCTCTTGTTTGGTTGGAGTTTTCAAAGGAGAGAGAAGGGAAAGTAGTATTCCCATGGGAATGTGATTCCCACATTTCGGGCTCGTTTGGTTCGCAGGAAAATGAGGGGGGAAAGTGTGGTCAACGGGAAAGTAATGAAATGCCTCTTGTTTGGTTGGAGTTTTCAAAGGAGAGAGATAGGAAAGTGGTATTCCCATGGGAATATGATTCCCACATTTCATGGGAAAGTCTTTTCCATGAGAAACATGGGAAAGTTACTTTCCCATGAGGTGGGAATCACTCCTTTTTTATTTTTTCCCAAAAAGACCCTTCAGCATTAAAGAAGCATTAAAGAGGCATTAAAGACCTAATTTTTATTAAGGGCATAATAGGAATTATACATAACTTTCCTAGGAAAGTGGATGGTCAACCAAACATAAGCACTTTGGAAATTAGTCACTTTCCCATGGTTAACCAAACATGTCAAAAGTACTTTCCTAGGTATCCTCTTCCTAGGAATCTGATTCCCAGAAATCATATTCCTAGGAGGGAAAATACTTTCCGCGAACCAAACGAGCCCTTCATGGGAAAGTCTTTCCCATGAGAAACATGGGAAAGTTACTTTCCCATGAGGCGGGAATCACTCCATTTTTACTTTTTCCCAAAAAGTCCCTTCAGCATTAAAGAAGCATTAAAGAGGCATTAAAAACTTAATTTTTATTAAGGGCATAATAGGAATTATATATAACTTTCCTAGGAAAGTAGATGGCCAACCAAACATAAGCACCTTGGAAATTTGTCACTTTCCCATGGTCAACCAAACATGCCAAAAGTACTTTCCTAGGCATCCTCTTCCTAGGAATTTGTTTCCCAGGAATCATATTCCTAGGAAGGAAAATGCTTCCCGCGAACCAAACGAGCCCTTCATGGGAAAGTCTTTCCCATGAGAAACATGGGAAAGTTACTTTCCCATGAGGTGGGAATCACTCCTTTTTTATTTTTTCCCAAAAAGACCCTTCAGCATTAAAGAAGCATTAAAGAGGCATTAAAGACCTAATTTTTATTAAGGGCATAATAGGAATTATACATAACTTTCCTAGGAAAGTGGATGGTCAACCAAACATAAGCACTTTGGAAATTAGTCACTTTCCCATGGTTAACCAAACATGTCAAAAGTACTTTCCTAGGTATCCTCTTCCTAGGAATCTGATTCCCAGGAATCATATTCCTAAGAGGGAAAATACTTCCCGCGAACCAAACGAGCCCTCATTCTTTGCGTCGCTCTGTCTAAACCTAAACCCTGACCCTAGCTCCGATCTCATCCTCCCCCCTCCCCTTCTTCTCCTTCTTCTCCTTTGCCACTACCGGGGCCTTTGATGCCAGGCTTGGATCGACAGTTAGCTTATAAAGTCCGTTTATTTAGAAAAAGTTTGAATATTTGAACTTTAGCTTTAGAATGGCTCGAGCTCAAATACCCCTTTTATTTAACAGGCCAAGCCTCATCCAAATCACAATTATTTTAGTTTTTTTGCAGTCATGCAAAGAGCTATACTTAGATGGGTGCACTAAGGTGCATAGCACGAAAAAAAGCCTCCACAACATAGAGATTGTTGAATATTTGCATGGGCAGAAGTCTAGTTGGTACCAGAATACCGCATCTTATATATGGACCTTTTGAATTCAGAATTTTTGGATGATTTCTTTTTTGTAATTTCATCTCAGGTTGGGGTGATAAAAAATCAAGCCAATTACAAATGGGTCAAGTATCGATTTGATTCTTGAGCCTCACAAGCCACCATTCACCATTGGTTGGACAAACTTACTTTTAGATCCACTACAGGCCTCTAGAATTGTTGGGGCAATGCCAAGGGCCATTAATTGGTAAAGTTTTGGTGGGGGTAGACGAGCAGAGTGTGTGATAAATGGTTAAGGAAAAGAACAAAAGATGCCAAATAGAAATATAAACTATCATGGGTTTGTGAAAGTTAATTTTTTCCGATCTTTCATATTTGCTGCCTAATCATAAATTATCTCCTCTTGGTCCCACCAAAATCCCTTTCTTCTTCTTCTTCTTGCTGCTTAACACCTACTTTGATTTCTTCTTTTGTTTTTTAGGAATGGAGACAGAATACCACTTCTACTTCATCAAGGCTTTGTAATAATTAAAGGAGATTGGCCAAAACAAAGCGACCCACCCCACATACTTGCGGGTCGTAAAATATGAAAACAACACCAGGGGAGTGGGAGACAAAGTCCCTAGCACAAGCGATACAAATCCATCAGGAAATAAGTTGAAGGGCATAAAGTATTATAAAAAAACTGAGAAAAGATAAATGACGCTTCAGTATAAAGCGGAGGTCTCAAAGCAGTGTGGAAGGACATCTCCTATACAAGACGTGTGCTGGGTGCGGACTGAATCATCTTAGAGAAAGACTTTACCATAGTGATCGAATGAATCCTTTATTTGGATAGTAATGTCGGCGGGCTGCACGCATCTTCTATCGGACCACTCATGCCTATAGAGAGGCTAACAGTGCGGCTGATGGATGACATCCTTCGCAATCCAGCATTCGAGAGATTTTACATGAAAAAAATCTCTCCTTGGTTTTATCATCATTATATTCATTTATTCTTCTTGATTTTATGGGCTTTATCCATATTCGTTGGGTATGAGTTGCTGTTTTAAAAATAAAAAAAAAAGAAAAAAAAGAAGAAGAATAGAGAGGCTTGCTTCGTTATCAGTAACTGTGTATTTGAAATTTCGGACCATGGAGCCCATTTCACACATTTTGACTTTCCTTGACCTAATTATGTAATGGGTACAATAGACCCGTTCACCCCACTAGCCCTACTCCGGATATATCGAGAGAGAGAGAGAGAGAGAGAGAGCGCGAGGGAGTGGCGAGGTCCAGAGCCCAAAGCCGGCCAATGGCCGCCTTCGAGGCCTCCGCGTCGTCCTCCGAATCCCAAGACCAAAGAAGAAGTCGCCAGGACGGCCGGAAGTCCCGGGCGGCGGCGGCGAGGATCCCGACGCCCGGAACGGCCGTGACAGGCCAAGATCTGGCGGCACTGATTCTAGGCTTCCTGCCAGGGACGGAGGGACACACCGCGATGACCGTCGCAGCAGCTCCGGCGACGAGGGTTCGGATTCGGACGGCCGAGGGAAGGGACGGAGGTCGATGGACGATCTCCGGCACCCCGGGCACGCCGACGAGGGACAGAAGACGAGGAATCATCGGTCGGATACTCGGACGGAAGGGGGCGCGGTAGAGAAGAAGACGACGAGGATGGTAGAGACGATAGGGGTAGGCAGAGGGACAGGAAGCGAAGACCGACTAGGAGGAAAGCCCCTGGAGGCGAGAGAGGATAAGAGATGAAGGGCGCCACAGGTATCGTGACGATGATAGCCCTCGCCGGCGGGACAACAACGGAGACAGAGATCGGGATCGCAGGAAGCACCAGTCGGATGATGATAGAAGCCTTCGAAGGCGAGAGAGGACCATTGACATATGGCATGGTGATTGCGATGATGATGACAGCCAAGCATGGCATCGAAGACATAGAGATAGAGATGTTGAAGAAGGCCATCCACGAGAGGAAGAGACCAAGAAAGTTGAAAACAAGCTGCCACCACCACCTCCGATACCCGGTTCCATTGCGGGAACGACTGGTGGCATATATATCCCACCGTTCAGGACGGCACAGATGATGCGTGAGGTGCAGGACAAGAGCAGCGAGGCCTACCAGAGGCTCAGCTGGGATGCGCTTTGGAAGAGCATTAATGGGCTGGTGAACAAAGTCAACGCCACCAACATCAAGAATATAATCCCCGAGCTCTTCTCGGAAAACCTAATTCGCGGGCGGGGTCTGTTCTGCAGGTCATGTATGAAATTGCAGATGGCGTCGCCGGGATTCACAGATGTTTTTGCTGCGTTAGTTGCCGTTGTGAATACCAAGTTCCCAGGAGTGGGTTTACTTCTATTGAAAAGGGTTGTCTTACAGCTCAAGAGAGCTTATAAACGGAACGACAAGGTCTGCATTTGTGTTCCTAACCTTTCAGTTTCTGTTGTCTTTTGATTGGGAAAGAATGATGTATTAATGTACGTGATAAATATTTTTGATGTCAACCTCAACTACTTGCTGCAACAAAATTTATAGCTCATCTTGTGAATCAACAAGTAGCACTTGAGATTATTGCATTAGAGCTTTTAACAGTGCTGTTGGAAAACCCTAGCGATGATAGTGTGGAGGTAAAGTTTTCTTTCAAAAGTGTTTTCATCATATGAAGTTTGGTTGAACTGTCCTAATGTCTACATCTTCCATTCTTGTGCAGGTGGCTGTAAATTTTTTTAAAGAATGTGGAGCGCTGCTTCAGGACTTCTCCCCTCAAGGTCTCCATGGTGAGTGGGATTTAGTTTTTAGTGTAGATTGGTAACTTTATTTAGCTGATGCATGCTTGGTGTATTTTAGCTCGATAATTTGGTTATGCTCTTCTGTTTGTTTAATTGGTGGAAATCAATAATTTAGCTGTTGTTCATTACATTCAAATAAATGATTATATATATGTTGTTGTTATGTTCAGGGAGAAGGTAGAGAGGTATCATCTGGAAGTAAGTACATACCCTTGTGAAAGTGGTCTAAGTTTAAAAGTTATCTGACAAAAAGCCAATTTTACTAATAAAAAGTTAGATGGATCTTTTATTTCGTTCTTGCTCCTATTTCTAGCTTCCTAAAGCTTGATGTGGAGATACTTCTTTTATAATGCGAAAGAACAAATTCTAATTTGTTAACAGTTACTTAGAGAGTGAAATTTGAAGGTACCTAAATAATTCTTATTATACTGGGAATTTTGGATTACCAACTTTTTTGACATATGTTTTTTCTTTTGATTTTCAAATCAGAAATCTTAAGTAGACTGTCTTTAGAAAGTTTTCAAATAATGCAGACAGATACAAAACTCTCTTCGAGGGGAATGAGTCTCATGTCATTGTTAAAATCTTATTAGGAGTGATATTTATTACAAAGATGCAAAGTGGCTTGCAAATAAAGCTAAGTATGTAGCAAATGATAATCTATATCATAGGCTTAGTTCAAAGGATGGTGATAATAAAATTTATAAAATAGCTAGAGCCAAAGAGGGGAATCCAAAGATATTGATCTAGTTAGATGCATTAAGAGTGATGATATGATATTTGTGAAAGATGAGGAAACTAAAGAAAGATGGAGACATTATTTTGAAAAGATGTTAAATGGAGATTCTACTAAAGAAAGTCTTTGTTGAGGAAGCACAGTTAGGGAGGAGTTGAGGTTCTACACATACATTCTATAGGAGTGAACTTGTAGATAGCTTTAAAAAGAATGCATAATGATGTGGCATTAAGACTAGATGAAATTACTTATCAAGTTTTGGAAAATCATGGGAGATATTGGGCTAACTTGGCTTGCTAACTATGTTACTTAGGGAAAAAGTTTACCTACAGTCTTTATTAGCTTAGAGAAAACTTATGATAAGGTATCGAGAAAAGTAATTTCATGGGCTTTAAGAAGGGTGTACATAAACTGTATATTGAAATGATCGAGGATATATATGGTGGTGCATTATCAACTGGGAGTGGTTGTAGTACAACAACTATATTTCCAATTACAATAGGATGAACTTTCTACTGGTAGACAAGAAGATGTACCGTGTGTTATGTGTATCTTATTTGTAGACAATATAATGTTGATTGATGAAAAAAGAACTAGACTAAATGCTAAATTGGGCTTACGGAAGATGATGAAGGCTTACTAATCACTAGCACAAAGACAATACATGGGTTGTAGATTTGGTGAGAATGGAAATGAAGATGAGATTTCGATTAAGATTGATAGACAAGAGATGATATGGAGTGATTGGTTCTATTATTTTGCATCTATTATACAAAATAATAAGGAGATAGATGAAGATATAGGTAATAGAATCAGAGCCAGTTGGATGAGGTAGAGAGGTGCATTTGAAGTATTATGCGATTGATGCATATCTTGGAGACTAAAGGGAATGTTATATGGCTTGGAGTGCTAGGCAATAAAGAGAGTTCAAAAAAATAATTTAGTGCAATAGAAATGAGAATGCTAAGATAGATGTATTATAAAACTATAGAGGATAGATTAAGAAATGAATATCTTAGAGAAGCTGTAGGAGCTGCACAAATTGAGGATAAAGTGATGGAAAGTTAATTGAAATGCTTTGGACATGTACAACGAAGATCTGAAGAGGCTCCAGTAAGAGGAGGTACTTTAGTTTGTGTGGAAGTTGAAGGTTATAAGAAAAACTTAGAAATCTATGATAATATTGATGGAGGTTGTGAGGAAGGACATGGATAAGCTATGAGTAGCATCATGGATGGCTCTAAATAACAATACTTGGCAAATGAGGATTCATAAGACTAATCCCAAGTAGTTGCGAAAAGGTTGGATGGTTATGGTTGTGGTATTTGATCTTCAATTTCATATCCATAAGCAATCATGGATAAAGTTTTTAAGCTAAGCATTTGATCTCCATTGTCGGACCATTGCCTGAATAAGTTTTTCTTGACATTTGATACCACTAGAATCTGTTTATAACTCGCAATGCCATAACTCGGGGATCTGAAACATGTTACTGCTTGAGGGAAAAAGTACATAGTACGTGTGCTTAAGAAGCAGCCCAAAGCAATGTAAAATGATTATGCTACATCAATAGAAGTTATTTTCATGTCTGCTCAAATGGAGGTGACAATCCTCTTTTCAAGTTTCAGCTGTTTTACTTGGAAACTCTCATATGTGTTGGATGCATAGTTGAATGGGCTATGCATCAGACATGGATATTTATTAATTTTCTTTTAAATGTAACTTCTAGAAATTGGCAGGGAGTTGGACTCTTCTAACAATGAGTTCAACCGACTATAGTAGTGTCAAAAATAATTTTTTTTCTTTTTTTTTTCCCCAAAGTATTTAAAAGGAGGTTTAAGCACCCCTAACTTTCCCTTATATAAATACAACCAAGTGCATCTGCCTGTTAAGATGCTATGCTGGAGCCAGCAGACTGAAACCTAAATGATTAATCTTCATTTGATCCTGCATGTGGAAGCCACTCTGCTGCTGAGTTTGCCTTCTTGAAATTATATGATAACTTGAAGGGATATAGATGTTGGGGTAAGATGAAAAATATTGTTCTGAAGAGGTAGATGTTCATATGTAGCTTGACCTCAAAGGATCCAAGAAATAACAGCAGCAGAGTCACCCTAAAATCATATATGGGTAGCATTAAGCTCCTTTACTGCATAATGAAGTCCATCCATGCTGCT